>NC_090234.1:27346197-27501197 GCF_024489055.1 Chanodichthys erythropterus
CTCCTCATGCAAATAAGACCGTCTCCTTTCTACACATTGTTCAAAAGCACACCCGAAAAACTATTTCTGTTGAAATATTCTCCAGTGTACGTGAAGATCTCGTTTCACAGCATTTATTTATTGATTCCTGCCAATGTTAGTGTCAATATTACACCACCTCGACAAGTCCAGTGATTAGTATGTGACTAGCGAGAGCTCGAAGCTACTGCCCAGTATTCGCTACAGTAGTAAATTAATTCTCTTTGATACTCATTCAGGGCAGAAAATGCTGCAATTACCAATGACAGAAGCGCTTGGAGAGTGTCAAGTAGCTTGTAATTTATAATAATGATTGACAGAGAGCAGACTGATTCCGTCTAACTCAACATCTCAGTGGAGTTCAGAACAGTCGTATACATATATTGTCTGAAATTCAGCTTCTGTTGGTCTCGGTCTCGTATGGTAAATGATGCGATGAGATGACGTGTCTGCATTTTATTATAGTTGTCATGTTACTGCAGATGCGGATGTTCTTGTTACAGTAACCAAACTGCATGTGGTCAAGGTGCTGTTGTGCTTCCTGTTTAGAATGTGACCACAGTCGCACAAAGAAAGAAGCAATGAAAAATGAATCATAAGAATGAATCGTAAACAAACTGTCCAAGTCACATTTCACGCCCAAATCAAAAGGAAAATAGGAAATTATATTTTGCTTAAAAATAATGAAGCCTATTTTCAGGACCATTATGATTTTTATATAGTAGCATGGCAAAGTATTGATTAATGACAATTAAGCACATTTTATTCATTTTGCTTTTGAGTTGCTGTTTTTTTTTTATGTTGTTGTTGAAAATTTCCATTATACTCATTAGATTCTTGTTTCTGTATTATATGTTTACTGTATCTAAATATGAATTAACAGAAGTGAAAAAAGATAAATACTTTAAAACTTTTTATGTTACAGTACTGAGAACTGCTTGATTGTCAAGAAAATAAATGCAAAAAAATGTTACAATGCAAAAAATCATAATGATCCTAAAATAGGGTCCATTTTACTTATATATTTATATATATATATATGACCTACATTTCATTTGGTGAAATAAAGTCTGAACAGAACGTCATCTGCACTGCTAACTCATTAATGAGTTAGATATAAACAGTGCAGAAGCAAGTCTGCAACCCACGACACACTCACTGTTTCTGAGCTCTCTTTGCTGATTGCCAGTTATCACCCCCACTCTCTCTCTCACACACACACACACACACACACACACACACACACACACACACACACACACACACACACACACACACACACACACACACACACACACACACACACACACACACACACAAACACAAACACACACACGTGTTACTCACTGATGGAGCGTCTGTTTTCAGACTTGGTCTCTTTTGGTTTAGGTTTGGAGGGTTCACAGGTTGGTCTGGGGACGCATTCTGTACTGTTGGATCTGTGTAGGGCCGCTCTACCACTGCTCTGGCCTCCAGCTCCACTCGACTACACCACAACATCATATAAAAGATTCATCAGATAGAAGCAGAAATAACATCCAAAAAATGTTGCTTATTTATCCCAGTGTTAGATACTTAGCTATTAATGCATTAGTATATTCAACCATCTATTTGCCTATTCCAAGTTTTAAGATACAGTCCTTCATATAAAGGATAGATAATGATTCACTTCCAAGATGAGTACTGTACATGTTAATGCAAAAACGTGCAAGATGCTATTTTGTCTTTTAAGAAATAACATACCAGACTGTCCACTGCTTTCTTGATGGCATCATGCCATTTACAGATGGTTGGAAAGTGATCTGCCTGCAGCAAAAACTCATGACCAGTTGGAGTGGTTATCTGTTGGTAAAAGAGGGTTGAAATGAAAGTTAAAAAAAGTTCATTCAAACAAATACAGCTGGCAAACTTTGTGTGAACATTCCCCTTCGAATTAAAAAACTTGTGTATAAATAGAGTAATCAAACTGTATTACATCACAAACCTAGAATTAAATAGAACAATTATTGTTGTATTTGATATCTACCTTCTGCACACTATTATTGATTTTGCTAAAGCTAAAATCTAAAAATAGTATGATCTTTTATTGCTTGCTTTTCCTTAACTGTAACCAAAGAAATATTGTTTTTATTTTGGAAGAAAAAAGTATTTCAAATGTTGGGGCCAGTATTTTTATTTTTTTTTAACCTCTTAAAAGTGCTAAAGAGGATGTTTTGTTTTATACATTTTTGCAATATTACTTGAAACTGTCTTTACACTGCGCTCTCCAGTAACTTTCCACACTCCACAGGCGCTGCATGCAATGTTTTTGTCAGGAGACAGGAATAACAACAGCAGATTATGAGTTACCTGCGGTGAGTCTGACATAATGAATCCACGAACACGACACAGCGAATGCCAGTGGTAAACGAACACTCGGGTTCCAATACTCGTGTACGAGTTTTGGGAGGCGTTCCCTCGAAATGAGCTGTGAAGGAGGGGGGTTGTTTTTACGCATGCGCTCATTTCAAAAACTCACTAACAGTCTTTGGATTCTCAGTCGACGAAAAGATCCTCTTTAGCACCTTTAAATTAAATTAATACATTTATTGCGCAAGGACACATTAAATTGATCAGAAGTCACAGTAAAGACATTTATAATTAAGATTTCTATTTCAAATAAATGCTTTTTTTTTTTACTTTCTGTTCATAAAAGCATCCTGGAATAAAACTAACAATAATAACAATTGATAATAATGAGAAATGTTTCTTGAGCACCAAATCAGCAAATGTGAGCCGTGGTGGCAAAATGAGTCGCAATGAGCAAATTTTCAAAAATTAGTTATTGTTTGAATGAATACACGCCAAGACAGATATTTTGAAATGCTGTAATTCTGTGTATGTATATCAGGATCGCACGCTGTCTGAGGTGTCTTTGTGCGCGAAGCTTCGGATCTGTCAGTCAGCACGAGTAAGATCGTTTTGTTTACATCAGCATGACTTTTAAAATCACATTTCATTGATTTAGACTCATGACATCAAGAATTTGCTATGAATATTCACAAAGTTGGAATGCTGTGCTTTACAACGATACCAAACTTGTGCTGAAGAGAAGCGTCAGTCGTCCAGAAGCGAGCAGAAAAAAACAGCATTTTTCATGGACAAAGGACAGGTACTCCTCTTAGAAAACGTACAAAAAAAGATAGATACTTTTAGATGTTTAATTGCTATTTGAAACATTGGGATCTCTAAACGAGGGCTTAATTAACTAATTTTTTAAAAACCTCAATTTCAACTAAAATTGACATTTTTTCGTTGTTTTGCCTGTAGCTCGAAATTAGCCTGTGTGCATTCAAACTCAAATGATTTCTGAATGATCATGTGACACTGAAGACTGGAGTAATGATGCTGAAAATTCAGCTTTGCCATCACAGTAATAAATTACATTTTAAAATATATTAAAAAAAGAAAACAGTTATTTACATTGTAATAATATTTCACAATATTACTATTTATCATGTTTTAAACTTGGTTAGCATAAGAGACTTATGAGAGAAAAGCAGATTTGGTGAGCATAAGAGACTTACCAACCCTAATCTTTTGACCGGTAATGTATAAGATAATTTTACAATTAATAAATAGTACATTTATTTATTTATTAAAATACCATTGCAAATCAATAATAAACACTGTTTGAAGAAGGCATATCTCAGTGACACAATTAGACACTCAAAAAAGGACCATAAAATGAGAAATGAGAAATTTCAGATGCACTAAGCCTTTTGACAAGTTATTAGTGTGATACCTGACTAAACATTAGACATATTTCTTGAGACTGGCATAACGTCACATGGCACAGTCGCACAGAATAAGTGGCATTCCCAGAAGAATGCAAGCAAACACCAACGCTAAGGTCAGAATTGTCAAATACCGTTGCACGGAAGAGACACTTGTTATTTTAAAGAGAGCTGACACTGCATATTTCTAAAACCTAAAATCATTTTAGAGTGGTCAGTCTCTAAAAATACCAGGCCAGATAACAGAATACCCCATAATCCCTCTCCCCCACAACCCCCCCATACAGTCACTACACATAGACGTCCAAAGTTTGCCCCGTTTAAAACAGACTTTTCTGACTTTGAGAGAGGGTGGCAGGGGGAATCAAGCAGTCTCTTTGGGGATGGAGTGAATATAGAGGGAATGGTTAGGGGCACAATTCTTGTCAGAGTGTGTTTGCAATCCCTCTATTCTTCAGAGTGGAACATCCGAGAGAGCATGTTTGTTCTGAAGCTCCTTCTTTCCTGGAGGGTGCCTGCGGACATGACAGTAATAGTTTGGAGTGGGGTGGACTTGTTGGAATCCTCATTGGCGGTTCGAACGGGTGAAACAGATCCACTTTAATGACGGATATTTGTGCTGCAGGTCATCAGAAACTTTCAATGGCAGTTTCACATCTCTTTCTGGTTTTGCTGTCGTACAACGTGTGAAGCTCGTGCAATATCAGTGATCCCCTTTTATGCAGATTCGACAGATTTATGCATGTGACACACAACATTCTTTTTTCTCATTCTTTTCGGACATTCAAAATTAAATGAACCACTGACGTATTGCCGTTCGACTTTGATTCGGAAGACAGCACATTGATAGTGTTTCACAACCCAGCACGCAATGTATCAAATAATTCGAATAGTATTTCAAAGCCAAACCAGCCTTAATAAATTCAACACCAAAGCTCGATTAAGTTAAACTGAAACACATTTTATACGTCTTTCAAAATAGCTCATCCTGTAAATCAAGCTGTTTCAAAACCAAACATCACATTGGTCTTTGATTTCATGAAGATTATCTGAGAGCGTTAGCTGATGAGTCATGAGTTCTGTCCCCTCTGTTTCTGAAAAAAGCCAACTATCCATTGCTATATTCACCAATACCTCCCTAGAATCAAGCACTCATAATTTATGCCATGTTTCATCTCTGCATGTGGTGCTGCCCATGGAAAAGAAGGGCCCATAGATATAATGCCAATATTGCAGTATGCGGTATGCACACATTTTTCTATGGACAGTTAATGCTGTTATGGGCAGCTTACACAACAAATCTTGTACTATTTATGCTGCACTATTTATGATGCACTGGGCTTAACATTGTATATTTTCTTCTAAAAGTATACTCTTTCTTCTCCTATCCGTTAACTCTCATTTATTTTGTATATACATAGCTATACGTATATTTTTTTTAACGTTTTACAAGAAATGCGCAGACATTTCTCGGTCTTTGCATCAGAGGGTATGTGACATATTAAGCTTTCAACTTAAACTTGTTATTGTGTGCATTAAATATAAGTGAAAGTAACTTAATAGGACCATTACAGTGTAATATTACTGTACATACAGTAACATAACGTTACAATCCTGTATTTACCATTGGTGAATTCATATTAAATCTGCAGTGTTTGTTACTGCCATTGAAAATAGCCCCAGACAGCTTCACTGTAAAACAGAATTGTTGGTTTAACTTAAAAAAATAAATAAAATAAATACGTTTTTGCCTTAAAATTTTGAGTTCATTGAAATTATTGAAATTTAATACAATGAAGGCGATTGATTTAATCAACAGAAACTTAAAATATTATATTATCTGAACCACATTAATGATCTAAGTTGATTTGACAAAAGAAAAATGTGTTGTGATAAATCATGAAAATATATTTGTTTTACAGTGTTGTTAGACAATTTCTTATCAATGCTGTTATTTTTGTTAAAAATAAAATAAGATAATAATAATAATGTGCTAAAAATATATTATTAATATTAATAAAAATAAAAATATATTAATAATATTATTGGTCAGGAAAAAGTAGCTGATTGAAAAACTGGGACTAGTGGAAAGTTTTGTGTTGTGTGAGTGGAAATAAGAAAGAGTATATAAAAGCACTACGCTTTTAATCACACTGTTTAATGAGGAGGAATTTGAATATCTGGGCTCTCACTTTGACTCTTCATTAATTTTTAATTATGAAGAGCGGTACAAAGACCAGAATGCCATTTGTGACTTAACATTTGTGTTTTGCTGTTAAATTAAACATTAATTTGAAAGCTACATAAAGACACAACTCAACTTTGAAGCGCATTAGATAGTAGGGTTAATTATCTCCAATTTTCCACAACTCCTGAGATGGGTCTGGGTTAGAGAGCTATTGGCTTCCCGGAGAAAACAAAAGCAAAATCAGAGGGAATGGAGGAAGATGCACTGCATTCCCCTGATGCTTTCTCGTGCACAATGTTTAATTCAATGGTTTAGACTGCATAGACCACATTCAAAATATTAATAATAACAATGACAGAAACAAAATCTTCGTAAAGTGTTTCACCAGTGGCAATACTGTTTCTGTAACAGACATTCACCAGATTGCAATTTTAAATGAGCGAGCTATTCTCGTAAAGGACTGAACCATCAGTCGATCTGATTAAAATTGTGAGTTGTAATTTGCAAATACAAAAACTGCCACAACTGAACAGTTGAATTGAAAGTCTAAGTGAGAAATAACATAATGATGATACATAAAAGCGAGCAGGGCTAGTTGTCAAACCGGGAAGATGTCACAAGGGCTTTAATGTCAAAAGTACTGTTACACAATGTGTTTTCTCTAGCAGTGGTTTTGTATGTTGGTTTGAATTACGGTTCAAAACCTTCTTAAATTGAAAAAAAGCAAAACAAAACACAAAGTGAATTCTTTATTTTTCCTGGGCAATAACTATTTGTACTGAGGCGTTGTAAATCGTATGTTCTTGCTACGAGAGAGTCATTTTGCTGCTCTAATCTCCTTTGTAATCTGTTGTCTGAATCTCAAATCCTTTTGTTCACCCCGTGATTATTCCGGAATATAAAGTATATTGTTTTGTTATGAATACTGAAATTAATGCTCGATACAATGTAAGCAGCTTTGAGGGCAAGCAAATACCTTTCCTTCAGCCCTCTTTCAAAGTGGTCTTAAGAAAAAGATTGTGTGATCGCAAGCTTAGAGGTGCAGTAATATATTTAATATCTAGTGCTTGAAACAATGTCTATTTTCTGCCAGACTCTTATACTGTATGTCACAGGAGTGGAATTTTATTAAAACAGATTTCAACTTGAATGTGACATTAAGAGTGTCTTGGCAACTTTTTAGCATATATTCATCATTTATTTTTACTACTTTTCAGATGTCTTTTATGTGTAGAGTTTATTGTTTTACCCTTGACTCAGATAATATTATACATTTATTACATTTTAAAATCCAAGATAATCTAAACTATTTCTAATAACTTAAACTTTTTGTACTGCACTGTAAATATGATTGTGATTTTAAAGGTAAAAGACGGTAGAAATGCTACGGTGAAAAATAGTTGGTTTACAGAAACTTTCCGTACTATATACGGCGAATAACTGTAATAGATCTAACGGTACATTTAATGTAATTTTACAGTAAAATACAGTTTTTGGAAGTGAAAAATAACAAGTCATTGTATAATTTACAATGAAAATTGACATTCCCTGCGTGACACTTCACATTTGAAGTTTCTTCTTAGTTTTTCGTTACGTACATAGGTGTTTTATGTTACATCTAATGCTGTTAAATTAATGTTTATTGCATCTTTAAAGTTTTAATGTGTGTTACCATGATTGTGTTTAGTGTTTGTGTGAATGACACTGTGTGCACCTTCTATATATTAGTATTGTCTTTCATGAAATACGTTTTTTTTTATTTTTTTTTACCATAAATTTTACTGATTTTTTTTTACAGTGTGTAAAATAAACAGTTATGAACTTTAATTATTACAATATAAACCTTTAAATTATACGGTTTAAACTGTAAAATAGACAGCAAACTAAGTGCTGTCCCTTAAAACCTAAAATGTTGCTACCGTATTTTTTACGGTAAAGTTCTGGCAACCACAGTTGCCGTTTTTTTTACCATAAATTTTATGGGGATTTTTTTTTACAGTGTGACTTCAATATCAAAATTACAACAAACTGCCAAAAAGGGAGAAAATATTATTTAATTATATATATTTAGGATACATTAAATCCTAGCAATGGATTTACCCTTAGTAAGGAGTCAGCCATTTTATTTAAAAATGTAAAAAATGTAATTTCCATCACTTAAGTCTAATAAACACTAAACATCATTTGAGATATGGTGGAAATTACACTGTGATGGAATAAATAACAATAATAATAGGAAGAAAAATGAAGAGAGACATTTTTTTTTTAAAGAAAAATGTCAACATTTAAAGTACTACTTAAAATGGATGCTAACATTGCTCATAAATAGCTAAATACACTTCGCCTTTAGCCTGCAATTTTATGTCATTTGGATCAAATTTATTTTGATAGAAAGTCCAGCATTGAGCGTCCCACTGCCGTGACAGTCAGGTTAAGCCTGTTTACATGTACCGCAGTGAGTGACAATCTAAACAACATTCTGTAATTAGACAATACATCACTTCATTAGCTCAATTCTGTAAAGTGTCCTTTCAAAAGCACGATACTTAGCAGTCCTTCTAGGCAAGCCATTTGAAGAGTCAGATCTCTCCTACTCACTGTAAGTCAGTCTGTCATAATCAGCAGTAAACATGCCCGAAAGGTGCCGAATGCATGAGACACGAGATCTGACAGTGCCTGGCCAAAGATCTTCACTTCCACGGATAGTTCAGGAGATGGCGTATGGACATCAACCACATGCTATTTATCACAGTGCCTATAAACATTGCAATAGCCTCCACTGGCCTCATTCCAAACAGTACAAATTGGTTCATAATTGCTGCTTATTCTCTGTACACTTTTTGAGGAGGCATTTATTTATTCGTGTTCGCCCTGTCCCACTGACCTCAGCCAAGGATTCCCCCTTTAATTCATGTTCAAATGTGTCAGGTGAAAGGAGAGTGCAACGGTTTGAGTTTTAGCTCTGCTGTCTCTCCAGCTTGACGCCACATGCCAGCATATGATATTTCAATCAGCTTCAGATGTTTCCTCTTGATTCTCAAACACTCATGCCAGGCAACTATTGTCAATAATATGAGACAGTTGTAAGGTCTTAGTGCAGTCGCTTTTGTGTAACAGGATTGCTGGATTTGATAGTCTTTTTCACGCAGGTGACGCAAACACGGATGCGATGAGAATTGGATTTCCATTGTCTGATGTTTTTTGTTTCCTGCTGCACTGAAAACTGATAGGCTGTACAAGAAAGGACTTTGGTGTTCAGGATGAATGTTTTGGAAGATAATACTTTTCCGTGGGTTGTTTAGTACAATGAAAATACTCTGTACTTGTTTTTTTTTTTTTTTTTTTTTTTTTCCCTCACAGGTAAGATGTAAAGGGTTAATTTACCAAAAATTCTGTCATCATATTTAGTCACTATTTTTGTTCCAAACATATATGACTTTCTTTCTGCTGCAAAAAACAAAAGAAGATATTCTGAACAATGTTTTAACTGTCCATACAATTAAGTTTTGGGTTAGAGTTGAAATTTGTTAATTTGACTAGACAAATGGTGAAATTAGAAATTGTGCAGATTCAGTCATACTTTTACTTTTGTCTTGAATTTGATGTGATGCTAAAATCAGTTGTTTCAGTGGTCTTTCTCTGAAGAATTGTGGTGTTCTCAGAAGCACTAGAGTTTCATCTGTGCATAGGAAAACAGATTTAGATTGAAAGCTTTGAAAGTGATAAATGCATATGTCTCCCTGGGTTCATAACCCTTTTAAATGAACCAGAAAGGCTGTGAGAGTCAAACTGCTGAACAACGTTGTGATGAGAATTTTTATTAATTCTTGGTTCAAGATCAGAATAAATGCATCTTGACTTTTATTCACTAGTTGCCATAAATGTCATGTGATTTGCCACATATCAAAGTAATATGAAAGATTTTTGACACTACCACTCAAAAGTTTGGATATTAATTTTAGTGGCAGTAAAGATATCTGTAATGCTACATTTTTTTTTTTTTTCTTCAAACTGATGCTGAACTTCCTATTCATCAGAGAATCCTGAAAAAAAGTATCAAGATTTCCACAAAAAATTAAACAGCACAACTGTTCTCAACATTAATAATCATAACAAGAAATTTTTCTTCAGCACTAAATCAGCATATACTGGTCGACTGATTTCTGAAGTATCATGTGACGCTGAAGACTGCATTAATGACTCCTGAAAATTCAGCTTTGCCATCAAAGGAATAAATTACATCTTAAAATATATTAACATAGAAAACAGCTATATTAAACTGTAATAATACTTCACAATAACTATTTTTATTGTATGTTTGATCAAATAAATAAAGCCTTGGTGAGCATAAGATCTTTCTTAAAAAACAAAATCTTACTGACCCCCAAACTTTTGAATGGTAGTGTATGTCTTTAGCAAAACTTATATTCCAGCCCTTGGTGCACAATTTCCAAATTTATGGCCATTTCAAATAAGTTAATTTGCAAAAATGCTAAATAAAGCACCTCCAGCGTTATGATTGAGGTTCAAGGCTGCTAAGTTTCAACTGATAAATGCTGTAATCCTGGTATTAGCAGAGATATAAGGATCTGCACCAGCATTTAAGGTTAATATCAGCAGTGACAGAAGCACAAAAAGGAATGAAAGTCAACTCCAGATGCTTAAGACACTGATCAAAACCTCCAATGAAAGAACGTGAACTTCCTTAATCACAACTATCCCTCAATCTGACACAAGTGTTTTGTCTTGCCCTAAGCCGAGCAGATCTTCGAGACCTCGGATGAATGCCTCACAGATTGCAAATCTAACTCTCCACGCTGCTGAATTAACGAGCCTGCACACTAATTTCTAATCCCGGTTGAGGTTGATTGACAGTGGTGGCAGACTACGAAATGGCTTGGTACCATCATTACATGCACTTTTTTCTGTGTGAGAGTTTGGGATTATTTAAGATTACTGCTTAATGCCTTTTTAATCTCTCCTGCAGAAAAAAAAAAAAAGATTTCTGGGCAAAATACTGGACAGCAAGTACAGTGGCGGTGATAAGATATTATAAGTGCGCAATGAGATCAGAAATCGCCCTTTTATCCTCGCTTTGCCTCATTATGAGAGCTAACTCTGCTATCAATCTATTGATAAGCATTTTGCGCACAAGTCGAAAGATTATCTTGCTTTAGATAAACCCTAATAAAAAGAGTTCATCACAACAATGACTGGACAGAAATGTCATGAAACGCTTTTGGATGTTAAAGTACTTGAAAGATGCTGAAAGATTTTTCCAATCACTGGTATGCAGATAAAAGACTGTGCATATTTTCTCTTGAGGGTTTTTAAGAGGTATGACACTAGCTTCGACAGACAATATCAAGCCTGGTGAAAGTGGATGCTAAGCTCACTAAGCAAATGGGTTTCAATCCCTTGAGACTTCATACATGTATTGAGCAGTTTGGTGTTACAAAGTATGAGCTGAAAAAGGAAGGACAGATTATTAGAGATGAAGCAGGAAGCCCAAGATGTTATTAGAAGTGAGACCTTGTGACACAAGATCAAGACCGATGGCACTTCCGGCAAATCTTCACTATCAAGATTTACTAAATAATATGCATCTGCATTATATAGCTACAGAGATTGCAGTGCAATCATTAGTTTTCGAATAGTTTTTCCTGTTTTAACGGACTATAAAATGGATTGAAGGATGAACTTTGGCTCAGTGTGTTCGACTGTCCTACCTGAATCACGTTCTTTCGACTGGATTTCTCTGATGTCCACTCGATTACAGCCCCACACAGATCCACACCATCTGCTTTACCACCTGGTTTCTGTGGAAAAAGTACAATTACATTAACATGTTTGCCAAGATACTAATAGAAACACCACGTTTCTCATGTCTGACGTGACTTTGTGAAATAATAAAGAATTAACGAACACAATGTTTTGATACAGGACGGACCGCCTATTAAATCAAACATTTTATAATAGTAGATGATTGCAATAATTTGTTTGTGCTCAGCAGAAACAATAAAAAAGCTCTATGTCAGGCTTTTAAGCTATGTAAAGAGGCATTTCATACAGTCCTACGGTTTTAATGAGGTGGCAAAAATACTTAACTTCATCCTGATAACCTCTGTGTGTATTGCCCTAAGAAATGGCAGAGAGCTCGGGGGCTTTATGGCCACTTGACCATGAGTGATGTTGAAACTAATATGAGTTGACCCCATCGATGGCCTCGACATACCATTTACAAGCATGACAAGCACGTGAAGGTAGTAGTAAACCTCTATTCTTCTTCACCTCATGTCTCTATCGCTGCCACATGCTGCTCAAATCAGCAGAGTAAGAATATGGCAGTAAAGTCCTGTGCATGATATCCCATGCATGATGAATATTTCTTTTTTCAGCAGTGTTTTAAATAGTCAGGATCAAAGCAACGTTAAGAACTGAGACAAATATGGAAATCATTATGCTTCCCCACCCAGTTGCTAACAGTTATGCTGCTTTGCGCACAACTGTATCTATTCATTACATTCTTTTATGTTTTATTTTTCTCATTTTACACATTATTCATATATTTATTTTATTATAAAGGTAACATTTATCAGCTGACAGAAATATTTGTTCATTGTTTTTTTTTTTCATTGTTTGTTCATTGGGTGTGTGCAAATATGTGCTCTGGTCTTACCAAATTTGCCACAGCTTCTTGTTTGCTCTCTTTATAGAATAATAGTTGATTGGAGCAAAGTACAACCCAGGTTGAAGTCCAGTTTTTCCTGTGAAAATAATTGAGGTTATTGCACTTTAAACTCATGGTAACACTTTAGTTTGGAGACCAATTCTCACTATTAACTAGTTGCTTATTAGCACGCATGTTACTAGAATATTGACTGTTTATTACTTATAAAGCACATAATAATGTCTTATTCTGCATGATCCCATAATCCTACCCCATACCTAAACTTAACCACTACAACAACTACCTTACTAACTATTAATAAGCAGTAAATTAGGAGTTTATTGAGGCAAAAGTCGTAGTTAATAGTGAATATGCATTCCCCAAACTAAAGTGTGACCAACCTCACACTAGATAGATAGATAGATAGACAGACAGACAGACAAACAAACCGTAATTTCTTTCCTCCTTCAGCAATTTTGGCTTTGTTCAAATATTCTCCTTTTAATAGAGTCTGTAACAGAACAGAAACACAAAAAATATTTAGTCTTCCAAAAATAAAAAAATAAAAAAATAAAAAATTACAGAAGCTTAAAAACACTCTGGTTGGCTGCTGCATTTTAATTTATTTTATTGGTTAATTTTGAAACCATCCCATTTCTTGTGTAATGAAACACTAAACTCTGTTTATACAGCTCAGATTTCCATTCTTCAAAATAATCATTATATGATTAACTTTCGTGAGTGTAAATCATTCACTGCTGGCTCTTCTGGCTCTCACATCCAAAAACCCAATTTTATGCGATGGTGATAATGGATGAGGTACGATAGATCATACCTGCGGCCCAATAGAACCATCAATGTTATGCTGAGACTGGTTCCTCCGGTGACGGTTGATCTAAACAAAGAGCATGCGTTGCTAAGTGAATATATCTCTCACCCAAATAATATTCATTTGCCTGAATGAGATTATGGACCATGATACGACCAAAAAAAAAAATGTTGTAATTTATTTTAAAATTAATCATTTATTTTTTGGAGACATACACATGCATCTTTCTTAAATGTTCTATCAAACTACAGATTATATCCTATCAGGTCATTTTATTTCTCCTACAGCGAAAGGTTTGCTTTGTAATGTGACTGCACTATTTTATTTTTTTTTTTTTTTACATGCATGTTACATATTTCTATGTAAGATCTCATATTTAACTTAATTTTATTTTCGATCATAATTCTGAATAAAACTACAATTTAGTGTAAGGTTTGTCTATCACAAAAATGAACATACTACCACACAAAATTATTATTACAGAAACAAGAAAGCAGATGCAGCTTATTTATGTTTTGTGTTAGTTTTAGGTTGCTGAACATGGCTCAGTTTTCCCAGCAGTAAAAGCAGCAGGCCCTGTGCAGCAGTGCTGGCCTGCCCTCTGCTGTTCTGTGTCTGTGTTTCTAAAAACAGCCAATGCAACAGGAAATGCTGCAAATGTTGCATGTATTTACACACACTCATGCAACATAGATGGACAGAGAGGCATAAAATCATTTAATTGGTCTTGGACCGTGTGATTGTGCTCATGCTCACAGGTTTCTGTAGTGTGTCAGGCTCTGGTAAGACCATAGACTTTGTCTGGCTAAGTCTCTCGCCAGTGTTGCTTTGAGAGCTCTTGATCCTCATCTGAACGGCTCCAGGAAGCACCATTGCTGGCTGCTTCTGCATCGCTGACACTGAAAAAATAGCAATAACATAAAATCTGTTATTTATCATTTTTGATTGGCTGAAAATATGAACAATGCATCAGTCAGACACAAAAATAATAAAAGCATTGATTTGGCCAACAGAAATTTCGGTAACACTTTACAATAAGGTTCATTAGTTAAACATAATGTATTAACTAACATGAACTAACCATGAGCAATACAGTTGTTACTGTATTTGCTAATCTTCGTTAACATTAGTTAATGAAAATACAGTTGTTCATTGTTTGTTAGTTCACAGTACATTAACTAAGACTAACAAGACTAAGACTAACAAGACTAACAAGATTTTAATAATGTATTAGTAAATGTTGTAATTAATATTAACAAAGATATATTAACTAATGTAGTTAAATGTTAACTAATGAAACCTTATTGTAAAGTGTTACCAAAATTTCAATTTATAAATAGCATAAAAAAGTGACAACATTTTATGAAAAATTTTCTTGTTTTGAGAACACAGCACACATCTTTGAACTATATATTCACTTCTTAGTAAGATATAAGTGAACATTAGATCTGATTTAAAGGTTTTTTGTTTGTTTTTACATTTCTATCATTAGATATTTGAGTATGTTGAAAACCAATACTTTAAAGTGTAATTCGGCAATTTCTCTCAAAAAAATCCTGTCGTCACCAGTGCGCAATGAATTCTGAGGTAGGCAAGGGTCTGACGCATCCATCTGTTGTATCCTTCATTTCACGGGAAACGAAGGACACATTTGGAGGCCGCATTTAAAACCCCTTTTTCAGCAGTGCTGGTTCTGAAAGTTTTTGTTTGTTTGTTTGTTTTTACATGTATTTTTTCCCATAGGGATTATAAAATAGTCTTTGTTAAAGAATTATAAGCCATGAACTAAGCCAAACAGATACGTGGTGAATCACAACACTACAAAATTTGATTTGAAGCAAAAAAAGAAAGAAAAAAAAAGAAAATTGAAAAACTGATAAAAAGACAAAGGTACAAGACTGTGCACTGAACCGTTTTAGTAAGGGAAATAATGACAATCCCATGAAGTATTGTGAACAGAACCAAATTAAAAATAAAGGAGAAATATAACTCATTTACAAATGTTGATTATATGTATAAAAACAATATATTTTAAGTTTCTTGCAAGATATGCATATATATAACAAACATTTCAGTATTTTGAGAGCGTAGGGAGATCGATAATGCCATTCGCAGTGCTTCATGGGAGTGGACGGAGCTAAACAGCTCGATTCTCTGATTGGTATCATTTTCTGTCCATCATGGGTAATGCACTTTTTTTTTTACCAGGAATTGTTAAACACGATTATTTTAAAAAATAAGATGATGGCTTCAGCAGAAGAAAATACCATGGATTAACAATCTCACTGCTCACAGTAGGTTTTTGAAGGTTTATAAGTTATTGTTCAAAATCAATTTCCTTATGGAGAAAATGAATGGAGTTTTTACTTCCATAACCCAACTGTCACAGCCAATCAGAATCCATCCTGCTTTAAGGAGTTATTCGCATACAGACGACAATGTTGATCTGCAAAAATGATTAAAATGCTGTATTATGCATGCCCGGCCAGTAGTTGGCAATGTCAATTTGTAAAGAAAAACTATGCATCCATAGACAGAACACATAATACACATGTGCATGACGTCACCATTTTCACAAATCCGCATTTTTGTACATTACACGGAGACGATAACAGTATCATTTTCAAAACTTGCATTTTGAAACTAATTTTCAAAAGTTTGTGTTTTCAGGCCCCCAAAACACCTCCGTTTTTAGTTAAAAACTGTGTCGTGTAAACAGCCCCAAAAGCGACAGACGACAAAACTGCAGCCTTGTCCAAACTAATATGTCTTCATTTAAAAACGCATGTTTTTCTCTCCATTTTGACCTTCCGTCCACACTGAGACAGTTTTTTTGTCATTAAAGATGGAGCTATTTGAAAATGCATTGTAGTGCGGACTGTGAAAACAGAGGTATTCGATGTAGATTGTAGATGAGCAACATTTGGAAAACACTTGAAAATGTTAGTGTGGACAGGGAGCATTTTAAAACAAAAACACCATTTTCTAATGTATCTGGATTAATGTAGACATAGCCTTAAATAAACTGAATGATATCATCCACTGGTATGGGCCTTTAGAAGAATAGGTTCTATATAGAACCTTAAAGGGTGCTGCCATCTTCAGGCGCTTCATATAGAACCTATTAGGGGGGATCCTATCATAGAATTATTTTTTTGATTTAGTTTTAAATAATTTATTTGGTTTGAATTCACTTTTAACTAAGTTTTATGAATTAGACAACTCGTAAACATACTTAAAACATAGAAAAAAATGTACGTCTCAAGTCAAGACACCATTTATATAACGCTTTTTACAATGCAGATTGTTTCAAAGCAGCTTTACAGTAATAGCAGGAAAATAATGTAACAAAGTTTGTGTTGGCTGCACAGCAGTTCTAGAAGAAAATAGTGTCATTTTCCAGCTTAAGTACAGTAAGTTCAGTATTGACTAGTTGATTAGTTATTTATTTAGTTCATTTATCTATACAGCAGCTCTGGAGAAAATAGTTATCGTCCAGCTTAGTCCAGTTGTAAATAATCCGTTAAACACCAAAGTAGTATGCAAGCATTTAAGTCATTTTTCCTTATATAGAAACTTGTGTAGAGTGTAGGCCTGATTTCCCCATGTGACAACTTGCACCAGTCTTATCTATTATTAGTTGGCTTTGTAATAGCACATGCCACAGTAAAATAATTTAGGGCCCAAGGACCAGTGGTGTGAGGACCCTATTGTAATTGCTTGGTCAATTATTCTTCTTTTTGTCCGAAATGAATCGCATTTTTTAGGACCTAAACATGCTCGAAAACTCATGAAACTTTGCACACATGTCAGAAGTGGTGAAAATTTACGTCTGATATGGGTTTCAGAATTAGGTGTGGCAAAATGGCTCGATAGCTTCACCTACAAAATTTCAATTAAGCACCTTTCACGCTACGTTCCACATACAGGTATGAAATTAGGTAGACACGTGTAACATCCCAATACCTAAAAAAAAAGTCCCTGGGTGCAAAATCTGTAAAACAAACAGGAAGTGAGATATTTTGAATTTTCTCTGCAAAATTTTTGCAGTTTTTGCCATTTCCAGATGTTGTACTTTAACAAACTCCTACTAGAGCTTTAATCAGATCAACATCATATTTGGTCAGTCTAATCTATAGGCCTTTGTGACGTTATATTGCGTAGATCTAGAGTTATGTCTGATCTGCCCCAAACTTCACATGTTTTATTAGAGTCCTGGCCTGAAGACATCTACATGGCAATATTCAGTTACAGTCATAGTGCCACCTGTGGGCAACAGGAAATGGCATGTTTTACACTGTGATTAACTCCTCATAGAGATTTAACCAGATCAACATCATATTTGATCTGTCTAATCTTAAGGCCATAGTGATGCTACAGTACATTGCGAAGAACTTGAGTTTTCGTTGAAGGGCGTGTCTGCGGCAGCCAGACAAAGTTTGATGTTTCGCCATGAAACAGGAAGCTTTTGTTAGTCAGGCATACAGTGTCCGATCTTCACTAAACTTCACGTGTGATAAGAGTCCTGGCTTAAAGACATCTATATGCCAATATCCAGTTAGTCACAGCCACCTGCTGGCTACAGGAAATGGCATGCTTTGCACTGTAATTCACTCCCAGAAACTCATTTTAATATGCCATGAAGTACCAAACATGCTAGAAACATGTTAAATCATGCAGCACATGGCTAAGTGCTAATGTATGCGATTAACGCCACGAAACAGGAAGTTGTTGTAACTCAGGCATGCAATGTCCGAACTGCTCCGAACTTCACGTTTGATAATAGTCCTGGACTGAAGACATCTACATGGCAATATTCAGTTATAGTCAAAGTGCTTTGAAATGACTTTGCTATATTTCTCCTGCATTTACTTGCTTACATGCATGTCACCCACACTGTTCACTGTTTTCCTAAAGCCACCAGGTGGCGGTGGCCCTGGGTGCGGGGGCCCTTTCACCGCTGCTTGCAGCTTTAATATTTTAAATGTATTTGCATCAAACTAGAATTGCAATCAATTTCATTGTAGTACAGTCACTTTGACAAAATCATTATAATTTATCAATATATTTAAAATGTTACAGGTCTTTTCAAGTTATGGGCTGAATTCACTTCTTGAATTGATTTTATCTTCTAAGTTTGAGCTTTTATAAAATGTAAAATGTTTAAGGCCTACATATAGAAACTACATTTGGATGTTTTCTTCAGCATATTTCACTATTGTGTCATTATTTCTTTTGCTGTCTGTTAGCAGCTTTTTATATAATATGTTTTTTGAATGTTTCAACAGAGTGATTGCACCATCGTCCAGAGAGTGGAGGAACTGATCTGTCATGCCTTTTTTTTTTTTTTTTTTTTTACAGAATCTAAGCTTCTCATCTACATTTTAAGATAGATGCACATATATTTATATATACACTTAAACAAGAATAAAAAGTTAATAATTTCCCTTAATTCGTCTTTAAATGGTTTACGACAAAATAAACAACCAGCTCTTGCAAAACTCTACAGTACACTTCACACTAACAGCCATTTTTGTCGGTTCTTAACAGGTTTTAGAAAGTGATAATTCTATCAAACACTAATCTACTTTCATTTTTGTGAATTCAATTGGACTATAATTTGTAAACATGTCAAAGACTCTTTCTATATGTATATTTATTTAAAATGTTTCTCTGTCTGATAAACCATGAAATCTGCTGCTGCTATGATAACACACTGTAGCATGACAGGAAATAAATAAATCTTCAAAAAAAAAAGCATAGCGGAAACTGGCACTTTCAGTCGTGCATGACAAGTGGCCTTTTTTACAGTGGTTTAAGAGTGGGCAACAGTCTGCAGTCTCCTGTTTAAGGGTATTGAATTGTCAATAAAAGTTACAATTTGAAAAAATATATATATTTTTATATTTTTAACAAGCAACTTATTAGTTTTTACATTTTTGGCATAATTTTGGGAAATTTTGCATGCAAAGATTTAGATCACATATAATCAAGGCATCAAAACATTTCAGTTCAAGAAACAACTTCTTTTGAAAGTTCTTTAGCTGATCTGACAAATTGTCAAACTATATAAATAATATCAATAATACTATTATATTGTATAATGCCATATATATATATATATATATATATATATATATATATATATATTATATACACACACACACACACACACACACACACACACACACACACACACACACACACACACACACATTTAAATTTATATACATATTTATATACATAATAATTAGCTCTAGATATGCATGTAAAATAACTGTCCCTATACGGACCTACTTTTCTATAAGCATAATTTTCTTAATATGCAGAAGAAAGATATTAAATCAGGATCAGGATCTAGCTTATAGAAACAGGTTCGCATCTAGCTTAGAATGTAAGCAACCATCAGTAAATCTTCAGTAACCACAAAACATTTATTTAGTCGCATCATCTCTGTTCATTTTCTCATATATTTTGTCATTACCTAGTGCTGCCGCCCTAAAAATGTATAAAGTGGACACTCGTACCTGGTTCTCAGTCCGGTTCCAAAAAATACTGCTCAAAACCTGTTTCAGCAAAGACAGAGAGAGAAAGTGTCGTTTGGAGGAAGTGTACAAGTCACATGGGACACTCAAACACTACGTCTCTCAAGATGTGCAAGCATTAGTGCATACATGGGGCTTCTGCTATCACACACTCTTCACTTCCTGAGGCCTGTGACAACAGTTTCAGACAAGATGGCCGCTGAGCTCACAAGAACAGATGAAAGGAGATCAGCACCATTTCAGTCTGAAATGTCTCCAATAGAGATAGATATGATGATCAGACTGACTCTTATTTTGGAGAAGATTGGATAAATTAGAACTGGTTTTAGGGTCAGATCACTTTGGTTTTTGGGTCTGTATAAATGTTGAAGGAAGTGATTTTCCATATAATTTACATAATATTTTAAGGATTATTTTAAGGATATATATATATGATTTTTATTTTATTCTTTTTTTTTTCTTTTCTCTCTTTTATGAAGTCTAACCAGATGGCTTTCCATTTCAACTGTCTGAGGGTGTACATTTAAATATATCTTTGGTGAACCATAACCCTATTTTTCTCAGTTCAAACAGGAAACCGTATAATAGCATGTGGTTTGAAGCCCCTCACCCATTCTCAGTCTTTGTGATTTTGCAGTAAAAAAAAATAAAAAATAAAAAAAAAATAAAAAAAATAATTGAATCTAAAAAAAGATGTGGGTCTCAATAATAGTAATAATAAAATGTATTTTTCTTTTTATTATTATTATTATTAAGAATAAGAAGGATTCTAGATATTTACAGAAATGTTTCTAGAAATGTTTGGACCATTAATGTTAAATGGTCAGTACAGTTTCTTCTCTGTTTCTCTAGAGATGCAGTGTAGTATTAATATAAGCACCTAAATCAAAATTAAAAGGTAATAATCCGTTATTTAACTATGTTTTTATTAATGGCAAAATTTTGTGTATTTTAACATATAATCTGGTTCTTTTATGAAGCTGTATTTATTTTCTTAAGTGTTACAATCAAACTACAATAACGAGCTGAGGAGTTTAAATGTACACTGAATGCAGAGCACACTTACGCCACTAGATGGAGACCCTAACTTTATAGAGAAAAAAACGAAACATTTTACAATGTAAAATTACATTTCAATATAACCAACTTCGACCTTTTTAACAATAAGTCATCATTTCTCTGTATTTCTGCACCCATATACAACCAATAAATGGATTAAAGCAAGTTATAACTAGAGCTTTCTGTCCACAACATCCACGTGCAGTACTTTAATTCAGCCACTAGATGGACAAACACTCTCACAGAGTGAGGATCTCATGCGTAGCACTAAAAACCAACGCCTATAATATGTAAGTTTCTGTTGGTTTGTTAGTCTTATTAGTTTATTATTATTAAAAATCAATCTACAGTAATCACTTAACAGTGCGCCAGGAATTGGACTGGGGAAGAATATATATTTCAGAGTTCTGAAAGTTAGGCTATATGATGTTGCTCGTTATAAAATAGCCAAGGAAATTCGATTACTTACTGCAGTAAGGTAGGTCTTTTGTAGAGTTTAAAACAGCCTAAGCAGGTGAGGTTATATGATATGTAGGCTACTGTAAACGTAGTGCAGTGAAGTAGTATTGAACATAAACAGCACAAATGAAGCATACATTGAAAAAAAGGGGTTCCTCGTCTCAATGATATCCTGGCTTTATTTTTTTTAATTATTTTGTATGGTGTATGGAAGTATGGTGATGCTTGCCTTATATTCACTTATTTTTATCCTTTTGTTCCATTTATCTAAATCTACCTAAATCACTATCAAGACCTGTATTAATCATTTTGGCAAACTTACCCTCTTCAAAGAATGAAAGCGTGGACATGAGATAATGTTTCAATGTGCAGGAGGTGGGGACAGTTAGACAGAAAGAGAATTAGAGTCAGGAATGTGCTGGAGTTCACAAACAATGTCAGATTGTATTACGGCCGCAGGGGCGTCACCCTGTGAGCGAGGTGCTGTGTGTGAGTGGGGTTAATCCAGTGTTTATGAAACACGCAGGGTGAATAGCCGGGCCGGTCACACTCAAACTCCACTGCTGTGTGATGTATGTTTGCTCTGTCACTTCATCTTAGAGAGAGCGGAAGGCTAAATAAGATCGAGAAAGAGAAGAGGGACCAATGTTTTTTTCTTTCTCTTTAACGGTGAGGACAGGTGAACAGAATCTTTAAGCCTGTCAATAAACAAGAAACTTCTGAGCTGTGAGCAAATAAAAAGAGAGAGGCTTCAGAGAACACCTTTCATCATGAATATCGTCAGAGGTGTTTAGGTCTAAGGCCGAGGCCTGGTGGTGTGGTCCGACCTCTTTCCTTGTCTCTGCTGGGACATATGGCCAGCAAACTCAGTTCCCATGTCTGAGTCTAGATTAAACCTTGAACCAGAGGTGTGTTAATCCCAAACAGCACCTCACATTGACAGAACTGGGGCTCTTTGATCAGACAAAGAGAAAGAGATTGAGTGGAGGAAGGGGTAGAGAAAGAGAGGGATGGGTTGGAAAATAAAGGGCTCAAGTAATAATAATTTGTGTAAGATGGTAAAATCATGTCAATGAATATAGGGTCATTGTACAAACCTAAACCTAAGCATAAAGGCCAACCGCTTAGCCAAATCCTAAACTAAAACCGTGTTTGAAAAAATGAAGCTGTTCCTTTTAATATGAGCCAAGTCGTATCTTATTTGTACAGACATATCTTATTTTGTACAATATCAATACTTTTATTCAGCAATGATGCATTAATCAAAAGTGACAGCAAAGCAAAAAAAGTACAAAAAAAAAAGTTATATTTCTCGTAAACGCTGTTCTTTTGCACTTTCTATTCATCAAAATATGTTGCATACGGAAGAGGATTAATGCCAAGCAATAATAAAAAAATAAAACCATCTCGAGATTAAAGTTGTTAAATTTCAAGAAAAAAGTCGAGATAAAATGTTGAGAATAAACTCGTTAAATTATGAGTACAAATTCGTTAAATTCCGAATTTGTTCTCAAAATGTAACATTTTTCTCGTAATTTAACAAATTTGTTCTCATAATTTAACGACTTTTTTTTCGTAATTTAATGACTTTATTCTCAACATTTTATCAACTTTTTTTCTCTAAATTTAACGACATTTTTCTCATAATTTAACAAATTTGTTCTCAACAACTTTTTTCTCGTAGTTTAATGACTTTATTCTCAACATTTTATCTAGACTTTTTTCTCGAAATTTAGGTTTTTTTTTTTTTCTCATAATTTAATGAGTTTATTCTCAAAATTTTATCTCGATTTTTTTCTCGAAGTTTTTCTAGAAATGTAACAACTTTAATCTCGAGATGGTTTTATTTTTTTATTATTGCTTGGCCCTAATCCTCTTCCGTAGTTGCACAACTATCAAATTTTCAGTGTTGATAATATATAAATGTTTATTGAGCACCAAATCAGCATCTAAGAATGATTTCTGAAGGATCATGTGACACTGAAGACTGAAGTAATGTCTGTTGAAATAATGAGCTTTGCCATCAAAGAAATAAATTCCATTTTAAAATATATTCACATACAAAGTTATTTAAGTGAGTTTGACATTTTAAGTGGTCGTTAATATTTTCTTTATCAATCATGCCAAAGCATTAAATCTACGAATATCGAGAGATTTGCGTGAGGGTTTGGTTGAATCATCAGTGGTGTGTGTTTTAGGGCTTAAAAGGCCGCAGAAATGAAGAGAGCTGTTGTTTCAATAGCAGGAAGTGGAGCCCTCAGTGAGTACAAACACAACTATGAGGTATGGTGTGAGAAACTGTTCACAAAACACACACACACATTTAATGACTCCCATTAGCATACAAGCTAATATAAATATGCATAAATATATTTTTAATAATGTTCTGCACCAAAGAAATGCAACGTAATCAAAAATCTATGTGTAAAAATGAAAACCATCCACCATATTTTTAGGTAAGATCGGGCGTGGCCATTTGTAAATTTAATGTGTCTGGCTTCCAGTGTCATTCGCTTCCAGTTATTTTTAACTGTACAAAACAGCTCGTTATGCTGCTTGATATTGCAAATCGGTATTTCTTATCATATTATTTTAATGTAGTGTCTTAATTATAAACATGTTAGTTTATAGCGCAAGCAGCTTCGATAATCTTCTTGGCATTTCCCTATAGTAAACTATTAATTGGAAGTCTCACACATTCACAGAAAACACCTTATTTCTGCGTTGAAAAATAAGGTGAATAGACCAGATTACAAAAATATTCATGGTGTGAAAACATCATTAGACTGACAGTGTGATACTGGTTTTCCACTAGAGGGCAGCAAAGTCCAGAACAGCACTGCTGACACACGACCCTACTACTCTATGGATTTCCACAAACAGACAGATGGGTGAAATGGATTTATATTTTTTTTTGTGTGTGTGTATGAGTGTATACATGTGTGAATTGTATATGTATATGTCAGAGATCATAAATGTTTTTTTTTTTTTTTTTTTTTTAATATCCTGCCTTGTCAGGTTCACTTTCACTCTCTCGGGTCACTTTGTTGAGTCTCTCTCTTTGCTTTAACATGAAAGGATAAAGTGTGATCCACACACACAAATATATGTGCGCAGGTTGGAGTCCATTAAAGTCAGCGCCCTCTCTAGTAGAAGTCCAGTGTGACAGCAAGGTCACAGAAGGTCAAATCTCCTCAATGCAGTTCATGCAGTCCCCCCCCCCCGACAGCTTTGGCCTCTGACCTCATGTTCTTAGGACTCTCTCTCTCCCCTTTAGCTCCTTTTTTTTTCTTTCATTATGAGTGAGCAAACAAAGCCGTTCTCTAATCATTGTCCGACAGACAGGACAGGAGGTAGAATGATATTATTATCTACTTAAAAGGCTTTATTCAGCCATCATATGACCAAAAACATGGAGCTAAAGTGTGGGCTGCATAGTTTCCTGCATTACTATGCAATTAAATCAGTGAAACTGTTCATTTGTTTCAAAAATGTTAAGTTTCAAATTTTTGTAAATTTTTCTAACAATTTTCTAACAAATTATAAATTATTAAAAAAAAAAAAAAAAACTTGACTAAAAATTGTCATTTTAATCAGTGTTAAATGGACTAAAAATAATGCATATAAAATGCAAAAAACTTAGACTACATTTATTCAGCTTAAAGGTGGAATAGATGATTCTCTACAGAAATGTTTTTGTTATATTGGTTGAAAGTCATATCCCAATAGCAATATTATGCGGTCTAAATTTTTTTAGAAATGTATATCATATGTGGATGGCGTAGGACCATAAAATGTTCATCCAATTATTATATTTGGTCCAAAAGAGGCGTGGCGTGGCTTTGAACGGCAATTTGCAGACGGTGGGAGCGTATGCTTTCAATGCTAACAAGCTAACATTAGCATTTCCCAAATCTCCTACTGCACTTTTAAAACAAAGACTACAGACAAAAATAAATTAATTTTAAAAATACCACTGTTTGGACAAAAAACACCATCTGATACCATGGTGCCCCATACTTTTTGTAAGGGTTTTATTATGTTTTTTTTTCTTTTTTCTATTAAATTGCATACACATCTATTATTTGTTAAAAAGCTAAGCCAGGGAGTACGTCTGTCTAATTGATTAAGGTCAAGCTGGTGAAAGTTAAGCCTTACACAAACTAACTGAAACATATTTTTCTTCAAACCCAGAGCCACGTTTAGACTCATTGGGCCTCATCTATGAAACATGAGCAGAAGTTCTTTGTAAATTAATTGAATGTAATATTTTACGTAAGAATGGTTTTACAAACAGTTTACACAGAAATACATTCTGCTTGCGTTTCATGAATGAGGCACAAGGTCAACGTGATTTCAAGATAAAGATATGTAAACACCCTGATACAGTTTCCAGCAGGGTGAACATTTTATCATTAAAGCTAGGATAGGCAATTTCAGAGAGGCTAGCAATAGCTAGCTAGCTAGACTTCAGAGCACTCTCCAAAGCCACACCTTCTCAAAAACACATGAACGCGAAGTGTCACAAGAGACACCATTAAACAGAGGTGGAAGTAACGAATTACAAATACTCGCGTTACTGTAATTAAGTAGTTTTTTGGGGTTTTTGTACTTTTTTGAGTACATTTTTAAATCTGTAATTGTACTTGTACTTAAGTACAAATTAAGCTAAGTAATCTACTTCGCTACTTGTAAAACCACATTCCGTTACTGAGTACGCCAACAATTTGAATTAATATTGAAACCTTTGACCAGCATATCGGTAGCCAGTAAAGTTATCCGAACGTAAACGGACCAATGAAAACCCTAATATTTTACCAGCGGTTCGTTCTCATTCTCTCATCTCCCCGACAGCGAGTTCGACACACACCCTCCTCCTGCTGTCACTCGTTTCAGTTACAGCGCAGGATTGCAGGTATTGCGCATAATTTTAATCATATCCGCAGGTTTGTGGAGAGCGCATTATTGTAACGCGACAGCACATTCATGTAATGGCAGAAAACAACGCAAGCTCTCAATATACAAGTGAACTGCCTCTCCTCTTATGAGTGCGCGCTCTGTGTGGTGTGCAGTCGTGAATCTCTCCGCGCTCTTAAATTAAACGTTGCCAAACGTTATCAAACAATCAGAATAGACTTCCATGCCTGACCGATAAAAATGCTACAGGAAATCTCATTGGCTAAAAGTGAAATACACCAAAGTCTCAACAAACAAGGGTGGATCTTTAATTTCTTTTCAATGTAGCCTAGATGTATGTTTCAGAATGGGGCATTTGTATGATTTTTACATATAAATAACCAAGTCTAACTGCATCACTGCATACAGACATTAAAGGTCAAACCCCTCTGATATTCTTTTTTATCTTAATAAACAACATAGATATGGCTCTTAAAGGGTTAGTTCAACCAACAAAAAAAAGAAATTTCTGTCATTAATTACTTATCCTCATGTTGTTCCAAACCCATAAGACCCGTAAGAAGATAATCAGAACACAAATGAAGATATTTTTTGATAAAATCCGAAAGCTTTCTGACCCCAGACTGCAACGTAATTGGAGCTTTAGCAGGCCCAGAAAGATAGTAAAGACATTGTTAAAATAGTCCATGTGACTGCAGTGGTTTAACCTTAATGTTATTAAGTGACCAGAATACTTTTTGTGTGCAAAAAAGAAAAATAACTACTTTATTAAACAATTTCCTCTCTCTGTGTCACTCTATGACGGTGTTTGTGTGAGCACCACAGCACATGCATGTGATGCTGACGCAGAATCCGGCCAATAATGAGCCGACTGTGTTTACTACGTCAACAGTGTCAGAGACTGACATGGAAGAGAAGAAATTGTTGAATAAAGTGGATACGAAAAGTATTCCAGTCGCTTCATAACATTAGGATTGAACCACTGTTGTCACATGACTGTTTTAACTATGCCTTTACTACCTTTCTGGGCCATAAAAAGTGGTAATAATGTTGCAGTCTATGGAGGGTCAGAAAGCACTCAGATTTCATCAAATCTGAATGTAATGAGCAATTAATGACAGAATTTTCATTTTTGGGTGAAACTAACCCTTTAAGATACAGGTAATATAAAAATACAGTGTTGTTATATTTTTTATATATCTCAACTGAATTGTGGTAATTTGTTTTTGTTCTTATTTTTTTACTGTCTGCTTACTTGTCTTTTTTGTAAATTCAATTCAGTTTGAAATCAAGCTTTCTTGTGCTGCATGTGAGCTATTGTAACAAAGTTACCCTATAGTAAAGACAGAAATACAGAGTGAGCAAATATTTAAGTGAGATTACTGTAATGGTAATTGATCAATGTTATTGGTATTTAAAATGATACTGAATATTGATCATTTGTATTGTATTGAAATTCCAGTATTGTGACTACTTCATGCACTTCATGAATAAGGTGAAAATGCTTTGTTGAAAGTAGCTATTTTCTACTGACTGATTGAATATTGTTTGGCAATTCATTAAATATCGCCGGCTAAAAAGTGACTAGTAATTTTAGTACTTTGAGTAGTTTTTTAGAAGAGTAATTTGTACTTTTACTCAAGTACTTTTTTGACACCAGTACTTTTACTTGTAATTGAGTATTATTTCAGCAATGTAACAGTACTTGTACTTGAGTACAAATTTTCAGTACTCTTTCCACCACTGCCATTAAATTACCTGATGTCTCAAGCGCATAACATCAGACATCCCACTCTGAAAAAACTCATTTCCAGGAGAAAAGAAATATTATACAGAAATATTATATATATATATATATACACTGTAAATATATTTAGACCACTCCAATTACTGATTGCTATCATGCAGTATATCAAAATGTTTTTTTGAACATTGCCTATCCTAGCTTTAACTAAAATAAAATTAAATAACTTAAAAAATAAATAAATAAATAAAGTGATTAAAAAAAATGGGGATCAACCTAAAACAGAGATCAGTTTTATGTTCTGTCAAAAAATGTGATGCAGTTTTTCCAACGCTATCTCATGACCAATTTGTACGTATATTACGAGGTGGCTAATTCGTATGAATTCGTACAACCTTACTCATATGAATTCGTACGATTTGTCTAAACCCAAGTGATGGGTAGGTTTAGGAGTGGGATTTGGGGTAGGTCATCCGTATGAATTCATATGAATTTGTCAACTTGTAAAATATGTACAATTTAGCAAAAAACTTAATTCGTACGAGTGAGGTCATATGAATTCGTACGAATTGCTGTGAGATCGGGTTGGTTTTTCATGTAACGGATGAGAGAAGAGAACTGGTATGTGAGTAAAGGGACATGGGAAAGGCAAAGAAGGAAAAGTTTCATGCAGACACCCCTCTGAGTGGCCCGGAAACAACCCCACTTTCCCGACACATCCAGGAAACATTGTATGGAAAAGAAAGGCTGGGAAACTGTAGTTATCCAAGGACCCACATATATATATATATATATATATATATATATGTGAATATTTTACTACGCCATTTTGAATTGATAGTGACAGTCCGAGAGGTCACAGCAAACAATACAGTGAAGATGGGGTTGTGGGATTCAGAAATGACTCTTTCTACTCAGGTCTCGAGGTGCCTGCATATAAATACCAGCATGCTATGCATCAGAGCTTATACAACACCTGCCAGGCCACATCTCTGACCTCAGGGCTGCCTTGAATGCAGAATGTGGTTCCTGCAGTGACAGGTGTGTTTTAGTGAAATATTCTGCTTATATCACCCCTTTAAAAAAAAAAAAATAATAATAATAAAATAGAATGCTGAATATACAACTAAACAAAATAACGTAATTTACTACTACAGGTTCTGACAAAATGTTAATTGCTACAGTCTATTTAAAATATTTAATTTGAATTATTTTTATTATTATTATTAAAATTCAGTTATAAATTATTTAATGACTTCACTTGTATTACTGGATGAATCAGTGTTTTTAGTATGAATCTCTTGAATTATTGATTCAATTACAAATACATTTTACTTGTCGTTAGCTACTGGTGTAACAATGTAACTGATATAAATCTTTATTTGAAGCCTCAAGTTACTTTCAAAAGGTGATTAACTCTATTTTGATGGCTATATCATTGTTCATATCCAAACTAAAAAAAATGACCGCAGTACTTCTGTGATCATTTGAATTTGTAACACAGAAATAATGATACTGTGTGGTTGAAAAGAACGTTAAGCTGTTTTATACCTATACATGATGACTGCTCTCTCTGGGTCTATAACTTTAACAACTACAACTAGGTCTATAGACAGCTATTACAAAAGGGTTTCTGTGTGGGCAGGGCAGCACCTGACCAGGTGTGTGTGAGTGTGTTTTTGGAGACATTAAACCTGATTATCCCACCTGCATCCCATAAACCACCTGGAGCAGTGGTCAGTCGTCCAGTAGATTTGTGTCTCACTAAAACACAATGAGCAAACGTGAACTGGAGAAAAGTTCATGCTGACCAGCAAAGTACACCATTAAAAATCTCCCCTGTAGATTTGAGTTATTAAGTCGGCCTTAAACAGTAATTTAGGGCCAGTACAAGAGGTCTCAGCAGTGATAGTAAAGAATTCAATTTTATGGGCAGTTTTTTTGTAGCCGTACTGCAAGGAGTTGTGTGAAAAATAGAGTACAAGCTTGACAAAGTGTGTTAGAGCTTTTAAACAATGCAGAAGTTACTGAGATCACATGAGAGATATGTGATGGCCAATATCTTGCAAATTTATCAGACATTGCACTTTACACATCAAATAGATTAATAAAAAATGCTCCTAAATATCTGATAAAGACCTTTCGCTTTTAAATGTAAAAGCTTTGATCTTAAAAATCAATACTTTAAAAGGCACAGACAATCTATATTTTTCCCCTCAAAGTTCGGTCCGTTCGACAAAATCAGGTCAGCAAAGAAGCGTTCATACAGATAACATTAACTCTGTGCTTATTGATTATTGATGATGTTAAATATTTCTCTTTGAGTCTCGTCTCATTTATATTTGAGGGTCGCAACCGTCCATTGATCTACTCACTCACATTCTCGTCTCAGCACATCTCCATTCCTTATCATTATCTGACCATTTGAAGCAAGCAAAGAAAACAGTGCTGTAGATCTGCAATGAACGACCAGGGAGAATTTCAAGCACTTGTCGCTGATACACTATCATGTGTTACGAGTACAGTGGGCAAACACAGAAATCGTTTGCGCCTATAATGACTTGGTGGAAAGCTTTTAGGGACACACGCACACAGGTGGTATGTGAACTGAGAAGAGCTGTCTCTCACATGCCTGATTTTTATTGTGGGCCCTGCTGGTGCACCGTTGGGCTCCTGCATTAATGCCACAGCAACAGGAAGTTAGATATTGTGTGAAACTCTGCATGCTTTTGAGTTACTGCAGAGAGAAAAAACATAGGCATTTTCTCACTCACTCAATGGACTTTTAGCAGATTAAAGGACATTCTCTGCCTTATCACAAATGGCAAAGCTATGAGAGGTGTGTGTTTAAGTATGTAATCCATTATTGTGCATCTAAATACCTGGAGAGAATGACTCTCTTCACTTTAAGGTCAAGCCAAGTCTGGTGTGCGTGCATTTCAGCCTTACTCAAGAAGGTCAGCCATGAGAACCAAGTAATGCTGTAATGCACAAAACAGGAACTGAGCAGATGCAGGCATGAAGTAATGATTTTGTTGGTTGTTAATGTCACTTTTTTGTATAATAACTATGTGTGATGTGTACTGGTAATTGCTACATGTTCACCACCATTCAACGGTTTGGGGCTGGTAAGGTTTTTTTTTTTTTTAATGTTTTTGAAAGAAGTCTCCCATGCTCAGCAAGACTGCAATTATTTGATCAGTAAGAACAGTAATATTGAGAAATATTATTACAGTATGACTGTTTTGAATTTTATTATTATTATTATTATTATTATTATTTTGTTATGCAACTTATTCCTGTGAATTAGCTGAATTTTCATCGATCATTACTCCAGTCTTTAGTGTCACATGATCCTTCAGAAATTATTCTAATATGCTGCTTTGGTGCTTAAAAACATTTCTTACTATTATCAATGTTGAAAATAGTTGTGCTGCTTAATATATATATACATTTTTTTTTTTTTATGGAAATTTACATCTATGATGAATAGAAAGATCAATTTTTTTTTTCTTAAATAGAAATCTTTTGTAACATTATAAATGTATTTACTACCTCTTTTGATCAACTTTCAAAGGGTTTTTCAAAAATAAACAGAACAAACAACACTGTCTCTGACCACACAAGCATAAAAAAAATAAATAAAATATATATATATATATATATTAAAATAATAATAAAGTAACTAAAATATGATAATAATAATGATAATGACAATAAATATTTAGTTCAGTTGCCAAAAGTACTATAGTAAAAACCTACAAAACAATCAGTCAAGGTGCCCAGCAGGAAGATGTACAGCTTTAGCCTCAGAGGAGCCACTAGGGGCTGTTGAATGGTTAGCTTGTCCAAATGTCACTGATTCATTTTAAGGTGAACTATTCCTTTAAAAGTACTATTCGGTTTCAATACAAGTTAAGCTCTATCAACAGCATTTGTGACACTGTTACACACTTACAATGCAAGTAAGCAGCATTTTAGAGGCTTTAAATGCTGAAATGTGATGCTCCTGGTATCCGCATGCATCATGTGAAAGTCAACAGATTTGTTGACTTAACCAGTGTTATTTGGAAACGTCTTATACATTTAAGTGTTTCTGTTGAATTTTGTTTGGGTCTAAAAGTTGCATATTTAGTCCAAATAAGGTGAGAACTATGACAAAATGCTGTCGATGTTCTGCACATTCCTCAAACTGCCCAGACCTCCCTGTTTCTTACAGTGCTTTATTGCTTTTCACACCTGCATCCCTCCGGCAATAGAGTGTGTGTGACTATATTTGCCTTTTTCACCGATACCTCAGTTAAAGTCTGCTGATATGTGCTAGTAGTGTGTGTGTAATCCAATCCAGTTTAGAAACTGTGCCCTTAAGTTACAACAACACTTTGATTGCACACTTCAGATTCCCTCTCCTGTCTCTCATAAAAGAAAGGAGAAATGTTGTATGGCTAACCCCATCATTAAACATCTCTGAGCCCGTCCTGACCCTAAACAAAGCCCTGGAATGTTGTCCCACCGGCAGAAATGCTCAGGAACGAGGGGGAGGAAAGGAAAAGAATGAGAGAATGAAAGTGTGAATCTTCTTTTTCTTACCCTCCTGCCAAGCGAAGGAGGGTGTGAAAGAAAAGGAGAGAAGGAATAGAGGCGCAGAGCAATGGGCCGCTTGTCTGCGCGTGAGAAACGCATTGTAGCGACACGGCTCCTGGCTAGCATTGCTAATCACAGGAATGACCGGAATGAGACGAACCGTTCAACATAAAAGAACATCTACACAGCCAACAGTTCATTTAGACCCATCAGGCAACCCTAAGGGAACCGCAGACACATCAGTATATCTAAATATCTCAATTAAAACCATGTTACATTATCTGACAACCCAGGTCAAAGTAAAATGAATGTTTGCTACACTAAAGCATGAACTCTACGATACATTCATGTGCCCTATAACATTTCCAGAGACATTACTAAAGCCAATGATCTTCTTTTTTTTTATTTTATATATATATATATATATATAAATCTGAAATGACTGTACAGCACCACTTGGAGTCACATATTTCTGTAACATCAATAGACATTTTACTAAACCAACATTAAACTAATACAAATAACAATTACAGTCTGAGGCTGCTTCAATCAATGAATACTCTGCTAAAAATGTGTATGCCAGAACTACTTCAAGCACTGCCTGTATGTGTGAAATTCAGTGTCTCTTTCTCCATCTGCAATCCGAGTGTGTGCCTGAAATAATCATCTGGTTAGAGAATGATATGAATCAATTAAACATTATATTGAATCATATAGGCCTACTGAACATCTTTAAGCAGCTCACTGTATAATATTATATATATATATATTATATATATATGAGATCAATAAATCATGACAGTTGCAATCTATGCCTAATCTGATTTCACTATTAAACTGCACATTCTCTCATACTCGTGTCACGACCTTGCAGATATTTACAACAAGCACAATACAGTCCAACTGTTGCATGTGCATTTGATCTGATATCGCTCTACCAGAACATGCAAGCCGAAGATTAAGAAATCTCTCTTTTGTCAAAAGATCTCAGGAATTGTTTTTCTGTGTAACGTTTACACTTTGAAACAAATATAGACATAAACAATGAATGTTTTATGAGTTTGACATTTGACAGTCAAGAAGAGTGCCAAAGACACAAATCCAGAAGAAAAAAAAAATATATGTTTTTAATAATTTAACCAATTTCAACTTCATTTTTTAAGACATATAAGATTCAACTCATTTTTTTTTTAAAGTGAGTTTAAAATAATTTAAGCTGAAATTATTTGTGCAGCCAATTTGATTAGGCTATACTTAAAAACTTTTTTTTTTTTTTTTTTACAGTGAACCGTGAACAGCAAAGCTTTTGATTTAAAATTTATACATCATATGTTGCACCATTTTCATTTCTGAAAAATATAGGCAATTATAGATACTTGGGAAATAAAGATGAGAAATAAAGTCACAAATTGCAAGACATGAAATCACAGACTGAGATATAGTTTGGGGTCAGCAAGGTTTTTTCTTAAGTTTTTCTAAAGAAATTAACATTAAATTGATCACAAGTGACAGTAAAGACTTTCATATCATTACAAAACGCTTTGATTTTAAATAAATGCTGTTCTTTTGAACTTTATATTGAGGAAAGAAAAAAGTGTATCACAGTTTACAGAAAAACACAGCCTGGTCTCATTGTTAATACGTAGTTATTAATACGTAACTTTAAAAGACACAAAACGTACATATTTGTACGTTTTGAATGGTGCTAAAATGAACAAATACTGACGTAATTATGGCACCAAAACGTAAACATACTTACGTTTTTACTGCGAATAAAACGTAAAATATTTACGAATCTTTCATGTCATAAAAATATATGTATAAAATATATATAAATGTTCCCTTTTTAACATTTTTAGATGAATGTAATATCCCTAAACCCCACCCCACCCCGAACCTAAACCTACCCATTTTATACATAATGTTAAAAGAATAAATCATAATGGACAGAAATGTGTAGGAAAATGACAATTTTAGTAAAAATATGACATTAAAACGATATTTTGAGCCACTTATCCTACACCTACCCCTAAACCTACCCATAACAATTTCTTAAAACTACATACTGTTAATAAATGAAAAACAGACAAACAAGCGTAACGTTAATCACAATCATTTATTTTTTGCAAATATGTCAAAAGTGGTACCAAAAGTTAAAATGATGATGAGTTCCAGTCGCAGTCCTCTCTGGCTGTAACGTAATAAGTTAGTTTTTATAGGGTACAGAGCAGAATATAATTTATTAATCCGTGAAATTATGAATCTGTCTTCTCTCCGTGAAGGCGCGCACTCATTTCAAATGTCAATCCACTGAAACACGGCAAATCGCATGTCGTAACGCTTCTCGAGGGTGGCGCAGGCGCACTGGCGCTATTTTTTAAATTTGAATCATAACGTGCGCGGGCTTTGATTGTGACGGTTGCTGTTGCTGAAAATGAAGGTGAAGATCGACAGATAAAGGGCTGAATTTGAATCTGTTCCTCGCAAACATATGGATTCTAAAGATATGGAGTACAGCAAACAAATAAAATGGGTGTGATTTGTTAATTTATGTTGTGCTTTGGTGTATCTTATGGTTGTATTGTCAGTCATTGCATAGGAAAAAAAAAATCGTACAGCAAAATATTACAAAACGATTATAGAAATGTTATTCATTTTAAGGTTTCAAAGTGTAGTCTCGTTTAACATTATGTAACGTCAATAACAATTGAGCACAACATATTTGAATCATTAAAGCCACGATTTTAATATTAATACATGGTAATTCATATACATTCACACTTTACGTTAGATGTTTTACATTTTTTAAGCTGCTAATACGTAAGTATTTGTACGCTTTAGTGCTATAAATATGTCAATGTTGTACGTTTTTGTGTGTATGAAAACGTTAGTAAATGTACGTGTGGTAGAACCACACTTCACGTAAAAATGCACACGTATTCTCATGAGATCACGTTGCAAAACATTAAGAAGTGTTAATGTTGTGAGCACCAAATATTTCTTGAGCACCAAATCAGCATATTACAATGACTGCTAAATTCAGCTTCATCATCATCATCATCACCATCTTCATCACAGGAATTAATTATATTTTAAAATAAAATAGAAAACAGTTATTTTAAAAATGAAACAATATTTTACAATGTTCTTACACTATTACAGTATTTTTGATCAAATAAATACAGCCTTGGTAAGGTACTTCTTTAAAAAATATAAATATATATATATATATATATATATATATATATATATATATATATATATATATATATATATATATATATATATATATATATTAATGACCCAAAACTTTTGAACTGTAGTATATTAGGTCACAATTATGAACATTGCGATTGCAAGATATATAGTTACAGTCTAAAATATAAAGCAGTTTAAATTTTATTTTAAGTAAAAAAGGCTGATTAAAAGCTTATCAACTGCTAGTACATTAAATAACGTTTGGTAATGACTAAACGATTGTGTTCCCTATAACTGTTTTAGAGCACAAATATATCTGGTGATCTTAATACAACACTTGTGTGTGGTTCTTTATCTGTGTGGCCTGGGGGAAGGGTTGTGTTTCATGACAACAAAGTGAAGTATATCAGTCCACCTGCTCTTACATCAGCCCTTAGGAAAACTGTGTGTGTGAATTGTGATCTATGCCGAATCTGATTTTACAATTAAACTTCTCTCATGTCACGACCTTGCAAATATTTACAACAAGCACAATACAGTCCAACTGTTGCATGTGCATTTGATCTGATATCGCTCTATCAGAACATGCAAGCTGAAGATTAAGATATCTCTCTTTTGTCAGAAGATCTCAGGAATTGTTTCTCTGAGTAGGTTTACACTTTAAAACAAATGTAGACATAAACAATTAATGTTTTATGAGTTTGACATATTCAGAACTCAAATAAATAAGTGTTTCGATGTCAAGAAGAGCGCCAAAGACACAAATCAAGAAGAAGAAAAAAAGACCCAGCAATTGTTTCAATATTTTCTTTGGTAACACTTTATTTTGATGGTCCCTTTTAAACATTCTGTTGAACTTTGCAACTGCATGTCAACTAACTCTCATTTGTAGACCGTCTGCTTAATATCGGCTAACTCTTTATTTCGATGCTCCCCAACAGACATTTTGCTGACTATAAGTAACTTTGCAAGTACATGTCAACTTATTCTAACCATGACCCTACCAGTCTACAAATACTCTCCTAACACTCTAATGAGAGTTAGTAGACATATAGGTGCAACGTTACATATAGTCAATAGAATGTCTTAAATGGACCATCAAAGTAAAGTGAAACATTTTCTTTTATAATTATGATCCAAAGCAATGTCACATTTGTTTTATTGTTTAATCTCACACACACACGGACTAACTCATATTTGTGTATGATTTTAACTATACGGCTACTATTTGATATAGATGTAAGATGCGGAGGCAGCGTAACCGCATATTCATAAGCCAAATCAAACACGTGGCATTATATTAATGACTGTTTTTGTTCAACACCTGCTCTGTGTGTTTATCCACCGTATTCGTCTAATTTTCCTTCCTCCCGCCAGCAAGGTTCATGTAGCTTTCTGTCATCCCTCGTTCACATGAGAGAGAGGAAAGCTAGCGCTTTCAATCACACGCTACACAAGAGAAAAATAACAAAATGAGAGTTGAATAACAAGAGTCAGGATATACCGTCGCTCCTAGACATACGCTAATTCATTACACAGAAACAAAACAGAGTTAGCATGCTTTCAGCAAGCGCTCAGTTTCTCACAGAGGGTGACTGAGACGTAACAAAGAACAAGAAAAGAACGGATGAACGAACATACAAGACAGAACGGCAAGGCCAATTAGCTAATTCACATGTTAGCCTAGCATATGACCAATTATATTGTTTGAATAGTGAGGGAATTGAAAGAGACAAACTATATAGAATAGTGGATGGGTGAGTAGAAGAAAGAGAGAGAGAACAAGGGAAAGTGAGCTGATTAAGAGGATGTTGGGGGAAGGAAAAAAATGAGGCTAAAGACTAAAAGAAGAGAGGGGGTCAAGAAAACTGTGCAGTAAGAGCGCTGATCCTAGATTAGGTCATGTCATCCTTATTAGCCAGAGAAAGAAAGAAAAGAAAACAAGGGTGAGTGGACGACAGAACAAAAAAGAGTAATCAGTTCTCAGGGTTTAATCCCAGAGAACGAGTGTGAGGTAACGTCATAATGGTGGTCTGATGAATGGTGCAGCGATCAGGTGTAATTTTCAGAAAGAATCTGAACACTCTGCTGGGGTGTTAAATGCGCGTGTCTGTGCGCTTGAGATTAACCCGAGGTGAAAGTTACCGGTAGCAGCACTCTGCTGTTTTGACCTATTCTAAGATAACCAATGCAGCAGATAACGTGCACACACACACACGCACACACACAGCTGATAACATCTTGGGATGGGATTAGTGACAATGAGGGTAGATTTGGGGGTGAAAGGGGAGTCGAGGGGCAGTTTGGCAGGGGAGGGGTGTTATCTTTGTGTGTATGCGTGTGTGTGTTTGTTATCTTTGTAAGAAAAAGGCCTTTGTCCATGTCTTGCCCACACTGAGCTCACATATGGACATTTATAATGGAAAGGCATTACAGAGATCAATATAGTATGTACAATATGTTCTATATTAGTATTTCATCATATGGGGGTTTCTTCTTATATCTTAGCAGGTTTTTTTTTTTTTAAATGTGTGTGTGTGTGTGTGTGTGTGTGTGTGTGTGTGTGTGTGTGTGTGTACAGGTATATGTGGTTTATGAGGACACAAATGTGTATAACATGGCTATTACAATGTATCCTGTGTCCTCGTAAACCAAATGGCTTAAAAAAACATACTAAACTGTTTTGTTGTTGTTGTTTAAAATTCCAAAAATGGTTTTCTGTGATGGGTAGGTTTAAGGGTAGGGTTAATGTAGGGGGATAGAATATATGGTATAAAACAGTATAAAAATCATTACGCCTATATGGAGAGTCCCCGTAAACCACATATTCAAGAATGTGTGTGTTTTTTATTATCATGCCTTCAACATTTGCCATTATTCTTTTATATGCACATTTTATTAGTTTACCATTATCCTATAATATGAAAATCCATCATGAAAGTATGAATTGCCACCTTTATAAAACTGAAAAGGAAACAAATTTCCATCACAGTCATTTCCCTCATTTCCATAATGTTAGTGCACAATACATTATTTAAGATGTGGGTGAACTGACGATGTGGAAATGTTTCAGAAAGAAGTTCTAACAGTTGGACACTGTTATTAATAAAATAGTGTGAAAAGTGTTTTAAGATTTTATTTCCTAAAGGTCCATGGGGCCATAGCTGAAACACCCATATAAGAAAATCAGATTTGGAAACAATAAGATATCACAGACAAATGCTCATATGCATAATTTACTTTGAACTGGGGTAAGCCTGGGAAAGTATGTAGGTGTGTGTGTGTAGTGGCTCTTTGTGTTTTTGTCCCAGGCTGCAGAAAGCTACAGAGGCAGATCTCCACTGATAACAGGAGCCAGCACAGGAAACAACACAATAGCAGGAGACTGAGACCCTGTAAGCAAAGAACCTTAAGAGAAGGACATTATTACATAAAAAAAAAAAATAATAATAATAATAAAATAAAATAAAATAAAGGTTTGTGAATATCAACTGGCTAAAAATAATAAAAACTACATGTATGTAATATTTGTGTCCATTTCAAATTTAGTCAAGATGCTCAATCTACTATTTTCTTTAGCAAATATCCAAATCAATTTTTAATCTCAAACTTATTGGCACTTGATGTTTGGAGAATGCTGTTCAGTTTTTTGGTGAGTAAATTGACATGTGCACACGTAATTCCATATAGATCAGCATTTTATTCATAAGCTGGACATGAATAAATATTTAAAACTTGTCCCCATTCCTTTCGTCTCTCGTGAGAGTCAAACACATCAATTTGCACTCAAAAAAGCACAAACAGAGGACTGAAGTGTGTAGAGAAAGAAAAACGGCTCCTTTATTTTAACTTCTAAGCGGTTTCACCGCAAATTGAAGCGTGAAGACGACAGCACAATTAGCAGGCGCAGAAGGAGGGATGGGAATGAGCTTGTGGAAAGCCGAATGAAAGAAAGGCAAAAGGATACAACTTATTTGGTGCACTCTTAGCCTCTCGAATCCCACCACCAAACCCTACGTGAACGCGAACCTCGCGAAACATTTCAATCCAATAAAAACTAATGAGACGGCATTTGAATCCCAAAGGCAGAGCGGAGGAGGACAGGGGAAAAAGAGACGACAGAAAAAGAGGAAGGTCCTGGAGTGAGGGTCTGCCCCCTGCAGATCATGCCATTCTACCTCTCGCCCCTTTTTTCTCACCCGCTTTTCTCTCCCATTGAGCTCGGCGGACCTCGCCGTCTCTCAATTGGATCTTTTCTTTCCTTCACTCTTTCTTTGCACGCCTAATCCGCAGAGGAGCTGAGAAATACACTCATTAGCGAGGGGGAGAGAAAGAGAGAGGAGAACATATGGCTTTGACTTGCGATCACACTAAAAATCTCTTGTCTTTCGCCGGTTAAATAGTTTGTCTGTTTATCGGCCTTCTCAGAGAGACAAGCATATCTGAGAGCATCACAGAGAGGAAACTGTTTAAAAATGAAACACGCTTGAAGGAGAGCCACAACAATGATCCCAGAGCACTTCAGAACAAAGTCTTCCCGAGGGAAAGAAAAGGTGTTTGAGATTTTCTGTCTCGGAGAAGGAGAAAGGGGGGGAAAGGAGAGAGGACAAGCAACAGAGAGTAATGTGTATGCCACCTGTAAATGTTTCTCTGACCACTAACATTATCAGGTTTCACTTGAAGTCTCCGGCTGATCCGGCGGCTCCTTTGAACGAGGGAAAAAAGCATCTGCCCAAGGGTCTGTCCCCTTGATTTCCTCTCTGTGTTTTTTCTTTCTTCCTTTCTTTCTTTTCTTCTCCTTCGCTTTAACTATTTTCAAACACAGTGAGAGAGGCAGTGTTAACGCATCTGAACCCCAGTGCTGTCAAAGGTTAACGTACACACACACACACACCTGAAGGAAAAGCTTTTAGCACAGGTATAAGGAAGGCATTCCCATGAGGCCTTTCTGCAGCAGCTGCTGGTTAACAGTGTTGTGACATATGAGGACAAAAGAGGCGTCTCAACTTTAACCTGAAGACAACAAAAACCAGAGGGATGAATTACAGACAGGACCAAGATAAATATTTCACTCCTGAAAGAGCTTCACCGCTAATGCTGGTGTGTTGTCAATCAAGAGAAAGTCTGGAGCAGCGACGAGCCATTTATGCAAAAAGTTTACATTTTATGATGTGCCGTACCAGTCAAAAAATAGTTGCTCAGGATTTTTATTTTAATTTTAATCTAATCTTTTCAAATATATTTAAAATGAAGGATGAGTCTGAGCTGTGGAAAGCAGGGTTGCCAGGTCTGCATAAAAAAAAGCCCAATTGGTAATCAAAACTAGCCCAATCACGGAAAAAAAATAGCCAAAACGCGTACCGGGGTGGGGCCCCTAGGTAAAAATCGTGTGGGAGAGGGTCTGAATTGGTGGTCGCTTCAACCCGGAGGCTAAAAAAACAACCCGCTGCAACAGTAAAAGTAGCCCAATTACACTGGAGAACTGCGTACTTTCAACACTGGTGGAAAGTTTACAGGCTTGTGAGGAAAAAGGTTGATATGCCGACCTTTCTTTCCCTCAATTTTCTGCCTCCACTCTCCTATACAAGATAAAAAAAGCCAATAATAATAATAAGAATTTTATTTATTAAATTTTAGGTATTTATTTTGGAAAGAAAGAAAGAAAGAAAGAAAGAAAGAAAGAAAGAAAGAAAGAAAGAAAGAAAGAAAGAAAGAAAGAAAGAAAGAAAGAAAGAAAGAAAGAAAGAAAGAAAGAAAGAAAGAAAGAAAGAAAGAAAGAAAGAAAGAAAGAAATACTTTTAACTGGTAATATATACAATTTAGAAACAGACTTTTTCCAGTCCATGCAAAACAGCACAAAAAAATACTTTTCATTCATCATTGTTGTGGCTTTGAATAAGTATCCCATGATCCTCTTTGGTGGGTGTGTCTCAAGAGCAGCGTTCCACACCGGTGGACGTTCACTCTACCACGCAGGGGCTGATGGGTAAATGGCTTCCTCAACTAATCCCTTTAGAGTATTTTACCTTTCTTCTTATTCTTCCTTCTCTTCTTTCTTTCTATTTACTTGTAATTCTAGCCTATGAGCCTAAATCTAGTTCATTTTCTTTCCTCCACACACAAACTCTAGATGAATTTAATTTTGTAAATGTGTGTATTTTCTATTTCTGAGCATTCCACAATGAAACCAGAAATATACAGATACAAATGAGACACTACACACACACATTTGTTAGTCTCAGAGATTGAACCCTTTAGGACATGTACTTTGATTAAACCTCAAAAACTCATCTCATGCAGTTCAGAGCTCAATTTATTGCTCTTATCCATCTCTCCAACAACCTTCCTTTCCACTCCCTGCTGCCCCAAGTCTGGAAGAGTCCTAACTGAGTGTTAAAATATTAACAGACTGTGGCTCATTAAAATGCTGTTGTGTGTTTCACTCATAGAGACCTTTTGTTCAGCAGGACACCAGCCACATCACCAGACCTCCAACCCCACTGCTGCTGCATCCTCTGCCCAGCGTGGGCCTTCACCTCAGGCATGGACAGCAGCGTCCATCCCCCCTGGAGCCTGGACAGAGAAAAGGAGGGAATAAAGATGGATAGATGAGTCTAAGCCTGTGTATGTGTCCATAATGTATTCTGATACCTTCCCCCGTCCTCTCTCCTTTCCTTCCCTCATTCCACTCTCTCTCTTTCCCGCCGGTGATCCCCTGTGCTCTAAGTGTAACCCGTCTCTCCAGGAGTCGTTGATATGGGGATTAACTCCAAAGTGTCAATCAATTCTGTTTTTCTATCTTTCTTTCTTTCAGCACACAAGTATTTAATTGACACCAAGAGAGCCAGCCAGTGTTTTGAGTCTGTTTCATCCCTGCGCTCTGCTCCAGGTCATGGGTTTTAGAGATGGAGAGAGGGTGAAGAAAGAATGAAAAGTGAACCGAGAGGAGAGGATTTGAAAGTGTAATTTCCTTGTGCACTGTAATGTTAGAAATGCATGTGGGAACTCAATTTGGCTTGGCCAATTCTTCTAAAACCTGTTTGTGATGAATGATTGAACATTTAAAGCTGAAGTGAGCAAGTATTTGGATGTTAAAGACTTTCTTCTATCCAGCTTAATGTGTAGAGACAACTGTAAGCAAGCAATTTGTAGGATGATTTCCCCAGAGAGTGTAAATAGTGGTGCAGAAATTACACACTTAAGCTTTAAGAATATTTTCAGAGGTAAAGAACGGTTTAGGATTAGAGATATTAAATATAAAAGAGTTATTACAGTTATTACTATTTTTTTTTTTTTTAATGAATAGCTGTGAAATCAAGGGAAATTGTAAATTTAAAAATTGTTGGACTGAATTGAAATTTATTTTTGCAGTAATATTAATATGAATTAAAGCATTGATATTATTACTTTACAACTGCCATAAAAACATTTTTAAAAAGGAAAAAGAGATAAAAACAAATCCACAAAAATATCAAGCAGCACAACTGTTTTCAAAACTGATGATAAATGATACATGAACACCAAATCAGCATATTAGACTGATTTCTAAAGGATCATGTGACACTGAAGAATGGAGTAATGATGCTGAAAATGCAGCTTTACCATCACAGAAATAAATTACATTTTAAAATATATTAAATCAGAAAACATTTTAAGTTGTAATGATATTTCACAGTATTACTGTTTTTACTGTATTTTTGATCAAATAAAATTCAGCTTTAGTGTGCATTCTTTCATTAAAAAACAACAACAACAAAAAAACATTAAACAGTAGTGTAAATATTCACTTAAATTTAATTTAAAATTATTCTTTTGTCATACTTATCTAACTTTTTGAGAGATAGGCTAAACTCCCACACACAGAATATAAAAAGGTATGAAGTGTAAGCTCAGCTCTATACCAATTAATTTAATCAATGACAAGCGCTCTCCTATCTCTCCATCTGTCCTTCTATTCTTTTCCTCCTCCATTTCACACCTGGAAACCCTTTCCCTCTCTCTCACCTGCTAACAGGAGTTATTTCAGGTTCATTAATCTCTGTGAGCTCCTGAGGAGATGTCGTAAACACATAGGTGTGTGTCACCAGGCAGCAATGCGTGAGTTGGCTTTTCTGTGTCCACACACTCAGGTTTGTTTTGCTATCTTAGTGAGGACATTCCATAGGCGTAATGGTTTTTACACTGTACAAACTGTACATTCTATCCCCCTACATTACCCCTACTCCTAAACCTACCCATTCATTCTGCATTTTTACATTTTTAATAAAACATTGTTTAGTATGTTTTTAAAGCTTTTTTAAATATGAGGACTCATGAAATGTCCTCATATTTCATGTATATATCGTAATACCAGTGTAATACCCATGTCATTATACAAATTTGTGTCTTCATAAATCACAAAAACAAGCACAAACACAGTTTCGCTATCTTTGTGAGGACTCTCCATAGGTGCAATGGCTTTTACATTGTACAAACTGTATATTCTATCCCTAACCCTAAACCTACCTATCACAGAAAACTTTTTTGCATTTTCAAAAAACATCAGTTAGTATGATTTATAAGCAGTTTTCCTCATGGGGACCTAAAAATATCCCCACAAGGACAAGGATTTTGGATAATGCCATCTTTGCGGGGACATTTTGTCCCAATAATGTAGGGTTTGCCAGGACCACAAGCACATACACACATTATGCAGGACTCTAAAGTCCTGTTTACACCACTGATTCAGGCAATGCATTCAAAATGAGACAACACTAAAAACAGATGTAAACAAGGTCCAACATTCTGAGATTCCTCCACATCTGGAGGCAGTCAGAAGCATTTTTGTCCATATTGTGCTTGCAGTTTGATGAGGACTGGTTATTATTCTGTCAATCAAAAAAAAACAAACAAAAAAAAAAAAACACTGTAACAAAACATTCAGGCGTTCAGCTTAAAAAAAAACAAACAAACAATACTTTTGAATGTTCTCTGAAACAAGTATATTACAACTCCATGACAGTTATATCTCTGCCTATATAGGCAGCAGACAGCAAGGAAGTTCACTAGGATTTGGAGAACATGCGGATAATGTCTTCCAGGATTCGCTGTTGGCTAAATCTGTTGTTGTTTAGATGCATTAATGTCTTAAGGGCTTAGTCTTAAACAGCCACGTACAACAGTTAACAACAAGCTTTAATAGAAATCAATCTCCCTACACACACAACGAGACATTGTTAACACCTCAAGGCTGAAGATGTCTATCGCTATAAAGTAAAACATCCAGACAGTCTTTTAACATGTTTCATAGCTGGGCCAAAGAAAACATTTACCCAACAAATATCTCCAAACCGTAAACTGTGAGCACCAAAACAGCAGCTGGTTCTCATGTAACCCGTTTCAGAGTGGATGATTCCGGTAGATTATGAAATCTGTTAACTTTTTCCCACTAGAACAATAGTAAGCGACATGGCGGAGTGGACATCAGCTCAAGCTCTCACCAGTAAAATGTGGCTGACCTGAAGAAAACACAACAGCACAGTGAGAACCAGACATGCTTTCACCTCACAGCCGGGCAAATAAACATGATCTGGCAAGAAAAACAAGAAAGATAAAGCACAGAAATGATTGAATGCTGTGAATGTAAAGCGCTTGTTTGTGCCTATCAAACATTGTGCGTTTGTCTGAGGGTAATCTGGACACCATGTGTCTTTTTGTGTGTGTAACGTGGTAGACAGCAGGACCGGACGTTTACATAGCGATCTTCATGAACGTTATTTCAGGTCACGGAGTAAGATTAATGTCACGTCAACATCACCACAATGGCATTAATTTGCAAGACCGTGTTTTGCAAACTGAGAAGCCCATTGGGGTTGTTCATGTTATCCTCACAGTCCATTAACTATGACCTGTTATACCATATTACACATCCGATTTTTCTAAACCGAAGATTAGAGGATAAACTGAACCCATAGGGAACCGTATGTCAGAAAAGGTCAGTGAGCTCAGCGTGTGTGTTTGTGCTTGTTTGTGAGAAAGGAAGAGACTGAGACAGAAAGAGTGTGATCAGGCATGAGAGAGTATGCCAAGTGTCACAATTAGAGGATCAAACTGAACTCTATCAGATGACCTCAGAGGTCAAAGGTTAACGTAGATGTTCAGTAGTGTGTGCGTGTGTTTGAACAGGCACAAAGAGAGAGAAGAGGAGGAAGACATAAGTTCGGTTCTAAAATTTACTGAGCTGCCTACCTAGTTGGTATGATATAAAACAAGATGTTTAAGACATTGCAGATGTTCTCCCAACACAAAGGCTGTTGGCAATAAAATTATGCTGCCTTCCAATATAACTTTGACCAAGGCAGCATCACATCCTTCAAAGAAAAGGCAATCCCACGGCAAGTGAAATAAGTTGTTGCAGAGTTGAAAAAAAGTGTTACAAATACAAATTTCTGAGGGGTGCAGACTCATAAGATTTATAAAAAAAGGTATGGTGTTTGTCACTGGGGCAGTATAAAGGTAAAAATGTACTAAATACATACCTTTAAAAAGGTACTAATATGCACCATTTAGAAATTATTTACAAAGATGTACCTTTTCACTTTTGTAGGGTACTGCCCCACTGACAAGCACCATACCTTTTTTCTGACAGTGTATATATGTGTATTTATGCGTGTGTGTGCATATTATATATATTTTTTTATAATTTATGAGTAGGACCACACTGAATCTGCGCCCGAGTCTTATGTGCTTCATTATTAAATATTTTGGATAAATATTTTCAGATTATGCTTTCATCTAACAGAGTATTCACAGTTCATTTTAACAATGATGAACTACATTTTGCAGAATTCCTCAAATTTACCTTAGAATCGGTACATAAAACACCTGATTAAATATAGGCCTGTTTTTGAGGTTCTATTTCAGTTCTATTTCACTTAGAATCTTGCTAGTTGCAAGTATATAGAAGACAGCAAAAACAGTTCAGTTCAGTTCAGAGCTAGTGAGAGAGAGAGAGAGAGAGAGAGAGAGAGAGATGGAAGTGGCGATACGACTTTTGGAACTGTTCTCCAAATTAGTATGAAACAGGATTTTCTGCTGAGAATCTCATTTAAACAGAACGACTCCAAACCCTCATATTTCCTCAATCTGTTGAATCAGTCTTAATCAAAAAGGCTGTTTTGTGTTGCTGGAGTCCCCAAGTACTGATTGAAATCTGTAACGGTGCTGTTGTGCTTTTAAAAACAGATGATCTCGCCATGATTAGGTTTGGTCTGTTATGTTAGAGGCCAGAGCTTAACCTGTGGATGTTACCTCTCAGCAATCGAACCTTGATCTCTCTCTCTCTCTCTCTCTCTCTCTCTCTCTCTCTCTCCGTCTTTTCACTTTTTCTCCCAGGCCAATGTCTGAACAGAATGAAACCACAGTTCTGAAATTCAGATCTGTTTAGGATAGCCACTGGCAGTCGGCACACCAATGGAGAGCTCTGTTCTTCCTGTGCTGTCTGTGAATAATCATAACCATCCATCTCACTTATAGAGTCAACGTGACTGGAGAAGAAATGAGGGAGAGGAACAGAAATACACATTTGTGACAGTGTAGAGCTCAACTTTCAATTCTCTGAAGTTATGCTGTAACAAACTCACAAAAAAAAACCTTTAACAGTTGTGACACTTTTGTGCATATAGTGTTTCGGTGCAAAATAATGTGTTCCTATCACTAAGCATCAACTATGCACCAAAACAGATTTTGCGAGCGTGTTAGGCATTAACTAATTTGTATAATTCAGTTAGTGAATCAGGCACTAAAACAATACAGACAGTACAAGCAAATCATTTTAGTGAACTTCCCCCTATTGTATCAGATAAAAATAAAGACATCAATTATTTAAAAACACTAACTACTATTGTATTCTTGATAATGAGAAACCCTTATGAGACAAAATGCACTGCTGTAACCTTTGGTGAGAAACCTTAAGGGTCCTATCATACTCTTAGCGCAATGAGCCGAGACGCAAGTGTTTTTTGCTAGTTTCAGCCCGACGCAGTTATCATTTTCACATCCTGCGCCATGTTGTTTATATAGCAAATGCAGGCATGCTGGTCTGAAAACAAGGTGTGTTCAGGCGCATTACTATTTTGACGCAACTGAAATAGACTGTGTCATTGACCAACTGAAACCTGGTCTAAAGTCAATGGCACAAAATTTGTTTTGTCATTTAAAGAGCGCCTATATGCGGGCACACTGCTTGTTACACACACAGGGACTCGCAGCAGCACACAAACATGCCAAATATTAAAAATAAAAGGATTACAATGTAAAAGATTATTATTGTGTGCATAAAGATAAAAATGTTTTGGTGAACGCCAGCTTTTCCCATAGATGGTCTACTCGTGCACTTTAACCTTGCGCACAAGCAGATCCTTTCCTCACTAGAAAAGCGTTCAGTTTTTCCGCTTGCAAATTCCGCGCAACTGGCTTTTAAAGGGAATGGGAGAAGAGACTCTGATTGGTTTATTGCACGGTATGCCCAAAACACACCCATTACTCATTCAGAGAATAGGGACAACCCTTGTAAACCATGCGCCGGGTGCGGCAACCATTTTTCCTGTCCTTAAACTAGCAAAAGTGTATTCGTACACGCCTAAGCGCACTTGCGCCGTGCTCTTTAGACCATACACTTAGATCGTTAAAATAGGTCCATAAATCTTAAATGTATGCCAAATAAATGCTAAAACTGGAAATAAACACAAAGTTCCAGGAATTTAAACAAATAAAAAATTTTATTAAAGTAGGATCACAATTCTCTAGAACAGTAATGTGTGTAGAAAAAGTAAAATCACATAACTTCGAACCCAGCGCTCTGTTAATCCCAGGTGTCTTGAGCTGGGCATCTGCTGGTGACATGATTGTTCCATTTTGATGATGTTATAAAACATGACATCCACAACTGCTCCATTAACAAGAACTGACAACAGCACTGTAATTAGTGCATGTGTGTTTGTGGGTTAAGGATTGGTGGTGTTTGTTGAAGCCATTGTAACCTCCAGATGTTTCCCAACCCACCCAGAGAAAGAGAATTAAGGAGAGGGCAATAAATCTCTGCAGTAAAAGTGTGAGTGTCCATTTGCACTAGTTTGGGGACTCTGTGTGGGTTGTGAACACACACACAAACACATTTTACATCCCTGTTAAAGCTCTTCGCAGTGCTGTGTTACAGCACTTTTGTGACTTTTAGATGGCAATGAAATGTTTTTCGCTGTTCAGGCAAAAATAAAGCAGAGAGTTATACAGAGAGGCATGAATATTGGTTCTTATCAACCTTTCTTAAGTTCTCAGATTGTTAGTCTAATAGTTATCTAACAAATTACATTCTAATTACTAGCTAATACTCATCTGTATTACATGGTAAGTTTAACTATGGTCTTCAGTAGCTACTGCTTCAGATTTAATCGACTCAGCTGCATCATTATTTGTATGAAAACTCAATACAGCTGAGTAAGTAACTATTTATGTTCCAATATAGGCTATAGGCTGCTTGTTCGTTTTCTGATAGAGCCCATACATAAACTCTTGTCTTTCTAATGTCATCTGATGATGCATATTTCACCTCTATTGTTTAGATTCCTGGATGTAATGGTGCATCGAGAGATAATTAGGGATGTATGTGGTTCTGCTCGGCTGAATCGGTTTGTCCAAAACACATCCTTTATCATGTTAGTGAGAGCGCTCTTCCGTTGAGTAGCTGGACATTCCACACTAATGAAATACTCTGCGCCCTTTCAGAAGATATTAAAGTTTATGGTCATAATAATCTGTGAGAAAGCAGGAGGGCAAAATTCCTTTTGGTAGCACTTTCTGTAATTTATTCACCCTCACGTCATTCCAAATTTGGAACTATTTCATTCTTTCTTTTGCAAAAAACACACGCACACAAAAATAAATAAATAAATAAAAATAAAGATATTTCGATGCATATTTTAACTTTTTGTTTTGTTTTGTTTTTTGGTCTACACAATAAAAGTCACTGAGTTCCGATAGTTTTGTTTGTTTTAAATTGAATTGAATTTAAATTATTATTTTATTTTATTTTAAAATTTTATTTAAAAACCCCTTTAAAGCATTAATGCCATTAAATACACCATATAATCAGTTACAATCTCTCATACATCATTTTAATCATGGTGATAGTTATATGCAGATTAACAATTTTTAAAAGAATGGTAAAGCATTAAAACAATGGATCAAATTGAATCAACATTAAAACACATGATCAACAACAGTGATATCATATGTTTACAGGTTTTATAAGTTTATAATTTATTAAATTGTGTGATTGCGATGTATATGATAAGGCATTATGAATATCTTTAAATCATATGTACAGGCTTACAGAAAGTATAATTTCTCACTGTAGTGTTTGTCTCCACGTGCATAGCGTAACAGGACCCGAGACTTTGTCTAATCCCTCATTACTCCTAAGTCCAAAAACAGGCTGGCCCATCGGAGGCCTCGCAGAAGTGATTTGTAGCAATATTATTTCAAACATAAATCATTTGTGGCGAGAGGCGAGCTGAAGACAAGGGTTTATAATTTGTAACGTTCAGCATTTTTCCCGTGGTTTTTAAAAGCATTGGGCTTCCACTTGTATATCTTTGCCTGGCCAGCAATATCCCCTACGTAATTTAAAAACAACAGCGTCTGAGAGCCGCCGGGCAGACAGGATCAGCAAGTCAAACAAAGCCTTGAGCCCTCAGTGCCCCCTCGAACCTGCTCTTATTCAAACAGCCATTAGCATTTCCGCAGTGGTAATGATTGGAGCTGAGAAAACACCACGGAAAAACTCACGGCTCACTTCCCACACACACGCTTACTATATACCTCTCTATATAGGGACATACCAGTGACTTATTTATACTAAATAAATTGAATACTAAATAAATTACATTATTTAGTACTCTTAAAGGTTTGAGATTTCCCAGAACTCTTTTCTTTTTCAGCAAATGTGTCCTCAAAGTACATAAAAATAAATCTCTTAATAAAGAGGCAAAAGGCAAAGTTAGAAACACACCCACACTAATATCCTCTCTCGCGTTGTTCTCAAGGGGAATGGTTTCTGTTCAGTGTTCTTAGAGTTCATTAAGCCTTTGGAAAAGGAACGGGATATTACAATTTGATTTAGAAACGGACACGGCAAAACCACTCAATAGAAACTCTGATGACTAAGGCGTAACCACCCCAATAATCCTTTGTAATGAAAATGTTACATTTGAGATTTGCTAGGGCACAGCTCCAGCATACCAAAAAAAAAAAAAAAAAAAAAAAAAATTCAAAGCTGTAAATAAAACAGATTATTGGTGTGCTTTACAAGAAAATACTATTTCAATCTTTCTACTTCAACATTTCATGTTCAATTCAATACTTTGCTGTATCTATTGTAATTGATTGTAGAATTTACTAGTAATTCCTGAGTGAAAATTGTTTCTTCTGCATTTTTTTTTTTCCAGTGTATCTCTCCAGACCAGTCTAGACCTGCTGCAGTTTATAAAACCGACAACAGGTGTCACTGCTAATTTGGGTACCTGAACCTAAAGCAGGGCAGACACTTATGTTCACAGGACAAAAAAAAATGTTAAAAATGTATACTAATGGCAAGATTTCCTGCTGTGGGAGTATTATATCATTCACTGCTCGGTTTGATGTAGCCTACTCCAACACACTGCTAAGGGTTATTTATCGTAATGCAAGTATTTTCAGAAGATTAACTGTAACACATCCAGAAACAGAATATATCAGGCAACCTGTAAAAGTACAGACAAAAAGCACTAAGAAATCAACGCTTCAAATACACATTTCTTGATCAACCATCAACTGGCAACTCTTTGGTCAGCCATTTGTTGAGCTGTCTTCAGATGTCACTTTTCAATTATGACAGTGTCTGTTTTCACACTTAAGGCTTGCAGAGGTGATTGATGTACACTAGAGTGTGGAAAACTAATTAAGAGGTTACAACCATGTGTCTGTGTATTTTAAGTCCTCCTTACCTTTAGGAAAACGTTTAATTTAAGTGAGATCTGAAAACCCTAGTGAGTGGCCTCATTGTCTGTTGCCTACACATAGACAACTGCTTTAAGCAGCATCCTAACTGAACTGAAACCTCATAAAAAGTGTTTCACAGTAGATTCCAATAGATTTTGATGTAGCATGTTGCTAAACTGATATGGTAAAAATACAGCACCATGTCGGTTATCTGTAAATATATAAATATATATATATATATATATATATATATTTTTTTTTTTTTTAAGAGAGATTTATTGCGTCAGTCAATACTAGATATTTAATTGTGCATGCTTGTTTCTATTACTTTTCTATTTAGATTCTGTTTCTCATAATTTAACACTCACTTAAAGTTCATCTTTAAAACATTAATAAGTTAATAACTCTGTAAAATGTAATCCTTATCAAATCACAAAATTAATATTAATTTTTCATACTGTACATTATAGTTCTATAATGCCTAAATTCACTTATCATTATTTATGTTTTATTTTCATCAGTTTAGACAAAATAGTAAAGAAATGTGCTTTTTAGGTTATCTGTCATAAAATGAAAGTAATTATTTCACTCGCGTTCAAGTTGGTCACATGAATTTGTGCGCTGACCAACAGAATGATGCTTGGTTTGAAAGAGGCTTCTGTGTGAGCTGTGCTTCATGCATTTCTACACTATTGCCAATGAAACTTTTTCCCCCAGTAAAATTTTGCCAAAATGTCCCTACTGTGCCAGCATCTTTAAAAGCATAAAAACATAGCACACACAATAGTTTTTACTTAGATGGATCTACTTTGCACTACTGAATTGTATTCAAGTACATTTAAAATAAATGAATGATAAAACTACAATATCTAAAATTGCTGTCTATGTAGGCAGCTCGAACAGAGCTACAATATAGCAAGACACACAATAAATCATGGTTATACTCACTGTGTAAACTCAAACTGACATTTTGTAAAGAGTCAATGAAACGTTGCATGGACATATGCTCAAAGGAATCAATAGGAACATGAGCACTCGACTAATGGGTCATATGTACATGATTAGAGAAATGTAATACTGCCTCAAGGGTCTCATGGCTTGAGTATATGAATGAAATGGAGAGTGTTAATGGTGTGAGATGCATGTGTGCGAGATGTGCTAGTGATATACTCACAAGCAGCGTATATAACAGCATCAAAAGGAGGAGCATAGAGGACAGATGGTGCATTCACTCACACACACACTGGTGGCAGACAGGTCTAGGGCTACAGATGGTGACATCACAGTGGGGGTGTGAATGACAGAAGCCTCGCAATGAAGGAAAGTGGAAGAGGGCAGAGTTTTGAGAACCATGTACGTATTTGAATCTGTTTCTATATTTGAATACTGGTTAATAAAACTAGTTTAACTTGGAAGTTTCAAGCAAGGCTGGATGTTATTATGAAAATCCTGCAATTTTCCATACAATTCATGGATGGACTTTGCTTGTCAAGCTTCAATTGTAGTTCTATTTCACTGTATAATGCATGTAAATGAGTTTACTTTGGTTGAATGTCTCATGTGGGTTTGATTTATAAATTAATTACCCATAAAAACGATCATTTGCCATCATATATTGATAAATGGGCGTTCTCATAGTGACTTTTGTGTGTGACACTTGTGCTGCAGCTGTTGCGCAAAAATTCTGCTTTGCCATTTCATGTATAATTACAATTAAATTTTTTTGTTGTTGTAATTTCACAATATCACTGTTTTTACTATATTCTAGATCAAATAACTGCAGCCTTGGTCAGCATGACACTTTTTCCAAAAATGTACACTTTTCTCTCAAACTAAAACAATTTTTTCCATATTTTACATTTCATTTAATCGCATCTTAATTAAACTAAAATCATATATTCAATATTCAATTTTGCATACTTGGACACACAGATGAAGACTGTAGCTCGACTACACAAAAATTGTTGTCATACAGCATTTCCATGCAGATTTGCAGGTTTTGTTCAATATTACGTGTGTTTCATTGTCTGTTCTGACTTCACTGTCAGTTCTCAGGTCCCTCCTTTTGTATGACTTCCTTTAAACCACAAAGGCCAGGCTATTTTAGCACACACCGACCTTCCTGAATCACATATACACTGCTTGACCCTCCAAACACAGTCTGACAAAAACACTTTTGGGGATTCTGTCCAGTTTTCACTATCGTAACACTTTCAAAACACAGTGCACAACACATACTCATTAGAATCAGTTGAGACCAACTCCTAATATCAATTATAATATAGATAATTACAGAAATCTGCATAAATGAACTGATGTGAAACACAGGACATGCAGCAAACAAATGCCCCTATAAAATATATGCAAAACATGAACTTCTTTTAAAGCTGACTTTGATACCCATCGGCTGTGTCGTTGTGATTATGCAAACTAGTTTTGGAGACTGCACTTGCAGCTCATAGCTTTGCATAAACTGTGTATTTTGCAGACAGGACAGTGGTGATGGTTGGTGCTGTAATGGGTGGGGAGGATATGTACCGTGTGTGTGCAGGACAGACAGTGCGTTTGTATTCTTTTTCCCACAGCCTTCTAAATTTGTGACTATTGTTCTGCGTGTGTATGTGTGTGTGAGAGAGAGTGTGTTGCTGTCTCAGGTGATGCAATTGTGTATTCTCTTGTTTCTGACGGAGATCTTTTGCATACATGCACTTTATTGGTAAGTCTAATATTGAGTGCATGCTATTATCATCACATCACATCACACCTCTGTCTTTCTATCAAACTGTCTTTCTCCATTTGTCTTTCTGGCTTGCATCCAGTAATTAAATAAGCACATGGACCGTATGATGGTCACACTAAATGACAGAAGTCTCTTTCCCTTCCTGTCATTTTTTCCCCACTCTCTATTCTATGTATGAGAGATTCCCACCATGAGACACAAAGCAGTTGTAAACAATAGCATAAAGAAAACAATGGATGAGAGTGTGTGTGAGCGTGTGTGTGTGTGTGTGTGTGTGTGTGTGTGTGTGTGTGTGTGTGTGTGTGTGTGTGTGTGTGTGTGTGTGTGTGTGTGTGTGTGTGTGTGTGTGTGTGTGTGTGTGTGTGTCTAGCACTCAAAAATGTTCTTCAGTTTGATCGTTGGAGGAACCTTTTAGGTCAATCTGTCGTATGCATGCAATATTTGATGTTTCTACTTCATAGGTCACCTAGGCGTCTATTGATGTTTATGTTTTCATCTGGAAAAAAGTAACAAAAGAACCTCTAGGTGTATGCAATGAAACAAGATGTTTATCAGATGTTTATAACAAAACGTTTTGAAATGATGCACTCTTTAACAGACATCTTAGAAAATGTGCTTACTTGGAAAGATGCATAAAATAAGGGAAGGAAAAAATCTGTCTGCAAAGTATAAAAATAAAGTCTGTTAAAACAATTGTTTCTCAGTATTTAAAAATGTTTAATAATGAAAGTAAAAAGTCTATTAAACACATTGTTCCAATAATATAATTAATATAATATAATATAATATAATATAATATAATATAATATAATATAATATAATATAATATAATATAATATAATATAATATAATATAATATAATATAATATAATATAATATAATATAATATAATATAATATATTATATAAGGCTTGGTGGAAAACTACTGATCTTCTATAACGTCATACAGTATAAAAGAAGGCTGGTACCTGTGCTAAATTAAACACATGTGAATATACACGTGGTCATTACAGAGTGCGTATTATTCACAAATGTGTGTTTATTTGTCTGTGTGTGTTAGCCACCTTTGTGCAGGGGCTTTCCTTGTGACGTTCGAGCAGAAAGCCCGGAATTGCTGCCACAACGTAAACACACACAACTGGTTCAGTGCTTACAAGACCTCATTAAAAAGTACTGACACATCCATTTTAGACTGGACAGTTTCCTCAGGTCAGTAAAGTTCAGCAAGACTGCAGCTTTACAGTCTCAAATCGCACTTCTAACTCAAATCAGAGGTTAAAATTTAGGCAGAAGATCTCAAACAAACTATTTACTACAGTGCTTGTGAGGTTTCTCAAACAATCCATTTTTAATAATGTTTTTCAGCTTTTTGTGCAATTAATTTAACTTGAACTGCCTGAATGTATAACGTTTTAGGTCATCCTAGTTTTAGGGGTGTTATGTTATGAAATAAAATGTTATGTGTTATGTTTGAACAACCCCTTAGAATGTTCCAAACGTAACTGGCAATGATGTTAAGATAAATTATTTATTGGAATTTATTTGTTATTGCAATTTTATTTGGTATATCTATTTTGCCTGTCGTAGCTGCCTTTCTACTGCAAAATTATGTGTTTGAATTTTTAAAATGATTTTTGGGCTCAGCTGACCAAAAAATTATTTTAATTTTCTTATAGGAAATAGCAATCAAGCAGGCTATATTATTATTTGGCACTAACATGCCACAATGCAAATATTGTACAAAATAATTGTATACTACCCTTTCGGTCTGTCCTCAAGACACTCTTGCTGAATATAAGTGTGTGAATGAGTGTCAGTGTGTTGCCATTTCTGTACTTTGCATATCTTAGCAACTTTGACTGGTGGCGACAGATGGCAGAAATCACCTGTGATGAGAGTGTGGGAGAGTGTGTGACAGGCAGATGGGGAACGTGAGCAACTGACTGAGCTACAAACAACACAGGAATGTCATCTATTGATGATAATCATAATTATCATTATAATTATTTACGAAACGCAGGGTTTTAGGGTGTTAAGTTACTGAGGGCAACAGGGGGTCCTGATAAATTCAACACACACAAAAACTCTCACTCTTACCTGTAATTTGTGTGTGAATTTGTCTAATCTCTATTGTTGCTGTTGTCAGAGGGGTCTCATTTTAGCATGGCGCATTAGATTGAACAGGTGTAGATGTTGTGTGTGTGTGTGTGTGTTGCGCTGGAAGAGATAAAAATGTTATCTGCTACAGATACGTGGGAACGTGGGGTGTGAGCATTCTACGCAAATGAGCCCAGTTTAGGGAGGAAAGAGTGACTGAGGGTCACATTTGGGTCAACATCAAGTCACTATTACCACCCACTTACTTCTAGTTTAGATGGATGTGTTTGTCCATGTATGTGTGTGTATCTGTGGTAGGGCTGGAATGCTAGAGTTGTATATGTAGGTTTGCAAGAAAGAAATAAACACACAAACACACACACAGCAGCAGCAGCAGCTGTCTCACCCCATGAATTGCCACCTACATACTGGAGGTCTGGAAGGTCAGGGGTGCTCACAGTGAAACTACCTAAAAATATCAGCCAAAGTATCTCACGTCTTCTTATACACCAAACTTGAACCCCCAAACACAAGCTGTCTTCACCAAATGCCTCTGTTGCTTTCTATTCTGACCTACTACATCCGGCTAATAGGCATATCAAAAAGCAAGAAAGTTTCTTTGGTTGACTTCTTGAAGAGTGAGACTGTAAACACTGTTTTTGCATACGAAATTGTGTACTTTCAGAGTCTGCACAAAGAAAAAAGTACTTCTCGTTGATGAAGCATGTTCTTAAGGTATGCAGTATGGAGCGCCGCAATTTGTTGGGTTCATTTTATTTAGTTATATCATGGTTATGTAGTACTAATTCATTCCCTTGTTTGAATTTAGTTCATTTGTGGTTGATTTAACTAAAATGAGGAAACAAATTAAGTCGTAGGTGCAAATTCTTAATTTGAGGCTAATATTTTACATTTTTTCCCCCCTTCATGACATGTGCGGAGCTCTGTAATGCAGTATAGTAGTACAAATAAATTCCCAGACATACTACATCCATCATGTTGGCACTGTCCTTTGACCTTTATGTCTTTAAGCCATGATGTATGATAAAAATCTGTGAAAATAATTCACACGGTCGCTGTTAAATGAGTACACTTGAAAGAGCCACTCAGCTCACACTTTTATGCCATTTTTATTTTTTGCTTTTCAGCTTTTCGAATCTGTCAGCGCTTCAGTTCAGGTCTTATGCACTGTAAAGTCGAACAGTGAAATTAATTAAATGAAATTAGTTTGTTTTACTCAAATAATAATGAAACATTGTACTTAATAGAAGAAAGTTGTGTGAACTCAGTTTTATTGAGCTGCAGCAGATTTCTAATTCACAGCATGTTTTGCATCAGAATGTATAAATAAATGTTGAAATTAAGTGTTTTTTCAGTGAGTTAGTGTTTAAAGTTGTGTTATTTTGGGATTTACAAGGGGTTCAGGGTTACCATTGTGGTGAAGAGTAGAGCCTGTGGTTAGGTTGAGGATGGGCTGCAAAACGTTTAAATCTATATATAATGTGTGTTATATGATTATATACATGAAAGTATATAATGACAGTCTCTTTGATAGTTATAATAGCGTGTGTTATTTGCTACCTAACATTTAACCAAGATCTTGTGTCATGTTTATGTAAATGAACTATGTAATTAACATTATGATGAGTTGGGCAAGGCTGAGAACTGTGGAAGGGATGCCGGTGACGTGATTGTTAATGAGACACCTGTGCACCACATTGGCCTTTCTCTGCTTCCACGGCTCTTGGCCCCAACCCACTTGTCACAAAAATTTTAAGTTCTACAAACTTTAAAAAATTAGTTGGTTTACTTGAATATTTTGAGGTAATAAGTTTCCTCAAATGTTTTGAACATTCTGAACTTATTGAGTTTTACAGTGTGGGATAGAAATGTGCCCAGTATTGCACTCTTCAGAATGATTGCTTTATTAAATATTTTTAATGATTCTTTTTATAGATTTATTTCTTATGGCTGCTCTGCTATTTGTGAGCGTGTATAATACAGAGTTGGCGTCAGAGCGTTGGGTTAAAGGGCATCCTTTAAAGTGATCAAAAGAGTGTCACAGTGAGTGTCAGCGCTAAGCAGCTCTGTGTCACTATGAGGTGATCGAAGGTGAAACTTCTCACTCTTCCATTTAGAATGTAAGTGTCACATGGACTCTCAGCCTTAATAGAGCTGTCAATCACACCTGACCCCAGCGGTCAATAACTAGACCACAGCATGAGCGGCTCACTCGGGGACCAGTTGCGCTTGCATGCAGACAAATACAGTTGAATTTACTTTTGACAATTAGTTTATTTAAAAAAAAAAAAAAAAATCATGTAAAACATTAGAAAGATTAAATTGTGTTCACAATAATGATAGGATCACACAATTTAATTATAATCTATAAGAAACATACTCACTCACCCACCAACCCCCACACCCCCCTAAAACACACAAACACACACACGCACACACGTTAGGTTTTTGTGAATTGTGGGGACTTTCCATAGGCCGCAATGCATTTTATACTGTACAAACCGTACTTTCTATCCCCCTACCCTACCCCTAAACCTAACCATCACAGGAAACTGTGCACACCTTTATTTTCTCACAAAAACATAATTTAGTGTTTTTATTAATTAATTTACATTGTGGGGACCGGTGGCTGGTCCCCACGATGTAGGTGAACTCAGGTTTATATTACATCGTGGGGACATTTGGTCCCCACAATGTAATATAAACAAACACACACACACACACACACACACACACACACACACTTATTTACTTAGCCAAATGGGGAACATTCCATAGACTTGAATTTTATATACAGCTAGTTATATACTTTACAACCTAACCTAACAGAAAACTTTCTGCATTTTTACAATTAAGTTATTAATTGTTTATTTTTTCTACCATTTTTATAAATGAGGATATCCCCAAAAGGAAGTTTTGGGAGAGTTTCTCAAATTTAGCTTTCCAAAAATATGGAATAGGCATGTAAACAAATACACACACACAAGATGCTTGAAACAAAACAAAACAGAAAAATTATGCACATACATAATGATTGGTTACCTGTTGCTTAATAACTTGCCATCACATTGTAGCATTACAGCACATCATTGCAAACTATAACCTTTGGCATTCGTTGCTAACCTGCATCATATCCCAAGGTTAAAAGCAGTGCTAACCCCATTTCAAATGTGAATTTAATTATATTACATGCAAGAAATTAAATAAAATCCTATGCATCCCTTGTGTAAATTTTGCACTAAACTAACGCTAAAGTTTTAACGCTAAACTAATATAGGCAAAAAAAAATGCCATAAGTTCTAGAGCATATTATTTTCCCAGAGAACATATAATATGCACATACAGACACCCGGTTTTCTCAAATGCTCAAAAGAAAATCATAATATGATGTGATAAAACACAGTTTGGGAGCATAACTTATTTTACATGTTTCAAGCAATACGATACGATCCAGATCTTACACCATTTTCTTATCAGAATTATAGTATGCTCCTCCTTGAGCAAAACCTGCAAGCTCTGGAGAAGAAAAAAAAAAAAAAAGAAAATTTACAATAAAAAGCTTGTGATAACACTATAACCTCAAGACAACAGCTCACATACACCTACAGATACACAGTCTCAAACTGCTTCTCAGATCCTAACGATATTCATATGAGTGTTTAACGTGCAGACATGCATCTGCAAATGCAAACCCCAGCCCACTTTAAAACCCTGATTCATTGAGCGTCAGTGAGACAGACGAGGTGAGAAACAAAAGGGTGGTTTAGTGACAGTGACACGCACACGCCGCATGAAAAAGGGAGTGGAGACTGAGAGGGTAATGGCAAACTGTGCACCGGACAGCCGAGGTGATGGATATAATGTATCAATCACATCTCACTGTGATGCAGGACATCAGTCAAACACGAGGGACTTTCATTGTGCGTGTGTGTTTGTTGTACAAAGAGTGTGGCAGGGTCCTAAGGGGGTCTTTAAGGATGCAGGGAATGAGGCATTTAAAAAGAGCTTGATATTGTGTGACAGTATTCATTGTCCACACCCAGTTTTCTAGTGTTCAGAGACCTTTACAAACTCTTTCAGCGATGGCTATCTACTTTATTACATGTATCTATTAACTAATATTTGTAGAAGTACATTCTAATAGTTACTGTGAAAAAGAGTTTCCTTGTTGAACACGACTAATGAATAGTAAGTAAGACTATTTTTGTTTGAAAGGCTGAGATTAATGAACATTTATGATTTTTCCAGTCATTTGTTTAGGAGCCCCTAAAGTGAGGGGCTTCTATTGTGTAGAAAAAAACACTGACACTCACATGAAAACATTTGAAAATGCAAGACAAATTTCTGTGTTCATACGTTACCGTTATCTGGTTTATGTATGTCTATTTTTCCCCATGGCAACGCAAATGTTTTCCATGCACATGTAAAAGTTTTTGTACACACTTCCACGCAATTACACATACTTCTTGCACAACTTGATTACTAAAGATTTCAGGATCTTTTCTTTTCCTTTTTTCTGCAAATTTCACTTTAGGGGCTCTTTACATTTGTGATAACAAATAAATACTTTTAGAAATCACTTTAGTTCAAACTGACACATTCAAACAGATTTGTGAATCAGTTCAATTGATTCATTCAAACAACTTGACTCAAAAGAACAATTCACTCACAAATCAGGCATCAGGCAAATCACAAATTTACTCTATAAAATCTAGCTGAAGAAATATGTTAGAGAAGAGAATAACAAAAAAAAAAATTGTACTTCCACTAATGAAAATTCAATTACTTTTTTTCCCTTTTCCACGCATGTAAAATACAATTTCAATAGCCTTTCTTGGCTGTGGAAAGTTTAGGATCTATCTAGAACACCCTACAAATTATCCATGCTTTCATTGTGTGGTCTGTCGTGAGGATGTTTGTACAGTTCTGTTCATAAATTATTCTGACCATCAAAACAGATGTGTAATATGCATGGAAGCACACGTGTGCATGCTCACACATACAAAAAGGTGACGTCAGCTTTAAAGCCTCTCGTTTCTTTCCTTACAGAACAGTCTCTCACGCTCTCTCTCTCTCATGATTATTCATTCTGTCATTCCAGCTTCCAGTCTCAAGACTCAGTAGCAGGAAATGGCCATTGTTTCTAGATCAGGTATAGAGAGAATGGGACAGAGAGTGAGATGAGGAGAGGAGGTCTGGAGCCGTGATGGATGTGGCTCTTTTCCTGCAGGGACTTTCTCAGGCTCTTTTTCCTGTGTTGCCAAAGTCTCACTGCCTCCCATTTTCTTTTCTCAAGGATCTCTTCGTTGAGATGAAATGATTAAAAAGAAGGGAAAAGCAAAGAAAGTAAAGTTTTTTGTTTTGTTTTTTAAAGACAGAGAGATAAATATATTCCTCACCAAGAGAAACAAGAGAAGGAACAGAGTGACTGAGATGGACCTGTACATTTCATTTGTGTCTGATCACCTTTCAGGTCAATTTAATACTGCAGAAATGACCTTTCACCTCTTTGCTTGGCCTGTCACAGCCTTCCATCCATATAGCCATTTATTATGAAAGAGGGTCTCAGAGCTCAATGCTCTTTGACAGAGAGCTCTCTAACTCTCTTCTTTCTACAATGACAGAGGGTCTGGGTCCACATCTAATGGATTTAATGGATTGGATCCACATTTAAACTTTTATGACATGAAGTGTGTCACTAGCTGTAGCAAACAGAATTGCAATCTGTTTGTTTGAAACATAACATTCACTAAATGTTACAGGGGCAGAACACCCTGTTTGGCCGAACAATAGACGATGTGGGGATTGTAAGAAATGAGTTACTGCATTCTTGTTTACTGCTGCTAGTAATTGGGAAACTTTGTAGCTCTTGTACTTGCAAAACTCGCTGTCACAATGCTATTATGTTGTGTGGTTATTATGTGGTTGCTAAGATGTTCTGAGTGGCTTTAGTCTGGTCACTTCATGCGTTTTATATAGCTATCCGATCATGAAAAGACCAGGTGTAAATGCCATCCGAAACACATTCCGCATTCGAGACGGATTTAAAACCGATCACTTAAACCACTTGAGGAGGTGGTCTGAGAGGCATTCCAGTCAAAACTGAAAAACTCTAAATGCATTTGGTTTTTGAAACCCACATATGTAAATTTTACTCCTCCCCAAAAATGCTAAAAAATAAACATGAGAGAGCATATGTTATGACCAGATATGACGGCGCTAGTGCATCACGCATAGCCTCAGATAAGCAGCTGAGTATCTCTTCAGCAAGCCAATGAGCAAAATGCCGCAAATGAAACTGAAAGTAAGTCGCAGATGCTCAACACAATCATCTTCATTAAAAGTAATGAGACTAAATGATCTTGCCAGTGCTGTTGCCACGCTTTCTCCCATTGCGGTCTTTGATTTTGAAATATGCTTATGATCAATAGCCATAGGCGTAAATTGCAGGTGGGACATGTCCCCACCACTTTTTGAAACATCTCGCGGCACGGATGTATACTAATACAAAAGAAACATCTCTAGTTGATTAGCAATTAATTCATTTGTGTAAAGTAATAGGCGAACTGGCACTGGGATGTGTTGTTTTTGAAATCATGTTGAGTGCTCGTTGGTGTTATCAGTGGCTCAGCAGTATTCTCTTGGCGCTCGTGCACACTGCGCAGTCTTCACACGCTCCAATCTATCGCTTAACACTGTTACGGCCGGAGACTATTCGTTCCGGTGAAATCACAAAACAAAATGCACATAAACGTGTCCCTGCTCTTGATATACAATAACTGATGAACATCTTTGGTTTTAATAAGGAAAAAAATAAAATAAATTACATGAGGGCAGATTAGAACCCAGAACCTCTGGCAAGCTGAACAAAAATTATACCCCTCGTTTATCATGACAATCTAATATTAAAAGTGGATCAAAGTATTTATTGACTAATGTAAATACTCTCAAGATTAACAACATATTGTATTATAGTAGATGTAAGGACGAAACTATCATATTAAACATGAGGTCTATGTCAGTAAATTTTGTGCATTTATTACTGTAATGATACAATTGACCCTTCGCAAAGACCCGTCCCCGTTACTGTTGCTTTGTCTGACAAGCCTTGACGCGGTCACGCCACACGCAATGAAAAATACATCGCGGAGCAAAGAGGACACTGACAACATGTCGACAGACAAGACAAACCAGGTTACTTATGATATTAAACAAAGTCCCAGCTTTCACACTGTGTAGTTTTTTAAGAAATTCAAACAATAAAAACTGTTTTGTGGCTCTTTAATGGTTCCTGACAGATCGCTGTAGCGCCTCAGCTCAAGAGGCTCGTAAACTGATCATCTCTTCTTACTCATTTATAGCATCAAACAAACATGAATTAACACGAAAAGGAATGTTGTTTCAAACGCGGAAATACGTCAGTACACACCATTTTTCAAGTTTAAGTCCACCAAGGTTAATCTTCTAACTCCTGACTACTTTGTCGGACAAAATGGCGGATTCGGCGTTCTGATTGGTTAGATCGCTTGTCAATCAAACTCCTGGCGAAGGGTCAATTACAATACACCCCCCACCACCACCACCAGCACCACCACCACACCACACATCCCACCCACTTTTTAAAACAAATTTACACCACTGTCAATAGCTAATGATCAATAAAATGCAGCTCATATTTTTTTGCTTTCGGTGACATGAACTCCAATAAATCATATAGCGCGGGAATTGAAGATTGGATTTATTGGAGTTTTGTGGACACACATTTATGTAGCCAAGTGTAAATTGAATTGCTTTGATAAATCAGATAGATCAGCAAAAACGCATAAAGTGACCAGGTGTAAACAGGCCCTTTGTGGTTCTAAGAGTGTTGGATGGTTGCTGCTTATACTGGCCAAAGATCACCCACCAACAAATCTCTGTCTCTGCACTGAAAAATGTTAATAAAATACATTTAAAAATAATGTGTACGATTCCATTCAAAAGTTTTAATTGTGTTTTACATCAATCCCTAATTATGAGGAATATTCAAGTTATAAAAAAAATAAAAAAAATCAATCCAATGTATGTCAGGTATACAGTTTTGATGGCACCTAAAGGAAATATATATAGAGTTAACAAACAACTGAAGCATGTCGGCCTAAAAAGCTTCTTGAATTTCCATGAAACCACACACACAGACACACAGTAAGGTGACTCTTTGCAAAACCAACCCCAGGAGACTTTAAGAAGTCGGTGACCAAGATCAGTCCAGTGACCAACAACACTGGCGCTATAGCCTGTATATGACCCTCCCCCGCTCAACACACACACACGCTGCATGACGGGTTAAAGAAACTCCTCATGAGAGCCTTGTTCTCCCTTTCACTCTGTCTCAGGTCTTTCTCTCCTTTCCTCTCCTCAATGGCCCTTTGTGTAGAGGCCCTCGGGACATCAACATGACAATGTGCCCCAGCGGTGGGATCCTGTGTTTGTTAAGTGCCCTCACCCTCAAGAGACAGAGGCTACAGCCAACTGAGAGGAGAGGTTAGCCAGAGAGGGGAGGCCATCTTTGATCAAACGAATAAAAAAAGGGGAAGAAAGAGCGCAGCGACTTTTCATTAACTCGAGTAGCATGAAGGCCATTCATGTTGGGAGAGCGGGAAAAAGCAGCGCTATTATACTGCTCAACTAATCATTTAAAGATGAGGTTAATATGTTTGGGGATTGTAAAATAGCTTGATTGAAAGAGAGTGATCTGGTAGCAGTGACGTCTATCTTTTGTGTGACGTTACACCACTGGAAGGAAATACAGTGGTTCTTATTGTAGCAGCTGGGAAGTAAGTCATTTAGTTGGATGCTTATTTATCATGTCAGACATATATACTACAGTACATACTACTGTTGACTTCCTCTGACAAACAATAGAGATCAGTTGGTTTGTGTTCAGGAATTTAACATGAAAAATGGCTAAAATGTTGTACTTCAAGTAAAAAAAAAACAAATCCCTACCATCTACAACTATTACTATGTTCCCTTTCTAGTGGCTTTTCTAAAATACATACCTGAAACTTTCACTTCAACAGTAACTTCTCCCAAACTCTGCAGTTCCTTTTCAAATTGAGCCTAAACTGACAGCGCTCTCCACTCTTCCTGGATTATTCATCCATGTAAATTTGTGCATTATCTTTGACACAGTGACCATGACACCAAACTAACTCAGGAAACCTTTCTCTTGTTCTCACTGATCAAGTGACGCAATACACGAAGGGTATGTTGTTGAGCTTATTTTTTAACAGAGTGTACATGTGTTTTTCCAATATAGCCGATTTTATTGCCTCATCTGGCTATGGCTTTACTCCACCGGAAGGAAATGCAGTCACTAGGGGCTATTTATTATAAAACACCATTTTCAACTAAAAACTGAAAACTTTTTACATGACAAAGATGTTTTGGGGGCCTGAAAATGCACATTTTTGAAAATGGTTTTCAAAGTGCAAGTTTTTGAAAATGATACCATTATCTTCTCTGTGCTAACTGCAAAAAAACACGAATCTGTGAAAACGCTGACAGCATGCACATGCGTATTACGTTTAGTCTATCCACATAATTTTTCAAGGCAAAAGTAAGATTTTTTCTGTAAATGTGCGAGACTTCTGATTTATCAGCCGCTATAGCGAAATAACAGGATAGATAACAGAATATCAAAGTGCGGTAAACTGTATAAATAAGGTGGATAGGCACGCACGTTTGGCGAGTCCTCTGTAAAAGAATGCATATGAGCGCAGGCACGTAGTCTTTCTTTACAAAGTGTCATCGCCAACTACTTGCGTAATACAGCGTTTTTAGTCATTTCCGTGGATTCGTGTGAACGGGGATAGTTTTGATAACGTTGTTATCTGTACAAACAAAAAACTTTTCTGTTTTTAGTACATCTTTGTCGTGTAAACGTACCCTTAGTGTAGCAGCTGGGAAGCAAGTCATTTAGTTTGATGCTCATTGATCATGTCAGACTCATAGACTACTGTTGACTTCCTCTGGCAAACAACGGAGATCAGTTTGTTTGTGTTCAGGAATTTAACAAAAAAATTGGCTCCTTCCTTAAGTAAAAACAAATCCCTAACATCTACCACTATTACTATTTTTCTTTTCAGGAAGTGAAAATGCTGTCTTTCTAGTAGCTTTTCTGAACTACATGCCTAAAAATTTCACTTCAACAACAACTTCCCAAAATCTGCAGCTCCATCTCAAATTCAACTTAAATTGACAGTGTTCTCCCACTCTTCCTGGATTATTCATCAAAGCAACTTTGTGCATTATTCTGTCACACGATGACCATGAACACTGAACTAACTCAGGAAAACTTTCTCTCATTCTTACTGAACAAATTCTCTTTGACTACAACAACACACCTCACTGAATGCTGAGCAGACCAAGCAACTCACTCAATACAAGAGGAGTATGTTGGTGACACTGAGTGTAAAGGTTTTTCCAATATAGCCAATACTACTGCCTCATCTTACTGATGGTAACTGCCAATATGTTACAGGCACAAAGCTATGCACTTCAACCATAAGATCACTGTAGCCTTAAGTGCCTAAATCTTAAAAGGTCGGTTCACACAAACCTGTATGACTTTCTTCATGTTTTGGAACACAAAAGAAGAAGAGCTGGGCAGTATAGAGTGGTGGAACTTTATGACACATTTTTGTTGGCCAAAACCTGGAAACAAGTTTTTTAGCACTTCCGGTTCCATCGCCCCAAAGTCAATGGGTTTTTGGTTAAATGGTTGAAATAAGGTCAGTGGTTAACATAAGCTCAAGATACTTTCACGTTTTATTCTACGACATAAAATACATCAGTATTAACCTACCCATGATTTTTTTTAAAGCTGTTACATGTCTACATGTTACATGTTGCTAACAAGTGGCTAAATCGTACTAGAGGGGTTGTCTGCGATATAATCACGCTTTTACAGCCTAGTTATGCTTATAACTGTGCATTTACAAACGATTCTAATTCATAATTTCAGGGAAAAGGTTTTTAGATAAAGACTGAAAAAGTTGTCGAAAGCTTTGTTGGTGACTTTGAAATTGTGTGACTGTGGTGTAGTTCGCTTATAGCCTACCTTTAGCTTTTTGGTTCTGGCAACTGCATTTAGACTTCAAAATTCATAAAAGTTGTTTTCATCTGTGAAAATGATCTTGATGGACAAAACGTAAGTTTCATAAACTTTTGATCACAGAGCTTATTTTTTGCGATAATCCAAAAGCCTATGGAAAAATCCTATTGGGTTTTTGTCGAGGGAACCAGCGTGATGCTAACTGCCGATTGGCCTACAAAGTGATGTCATAGTTCAAGCACTCTATAGATTGTGGTGTCCTGCTCATACGCATGTCCATATAATGGCAGTGAATTGTGACCAGCTTCAAGCCTTAAAAAAAAAAAATTAATTAATTAAATTTAAATTATAATTTAGCGCAAATCCTGACTTTTGGTCTGAGCACGTTTGTAAGCACAGCAGTTCACTCTGGCTCGCACAAGAAAAGCACACAAGCGCAACATTTAAAATTTTTTTTTTTAAATTATTCAAAACACTAAACTGTGTTAAACTGTGTTAGAGCTCTAAAAATAAACACACAATATTGAGAAAATAGACTTGATTAAATAATTAAATAATTTCTGTATTGTTTCTTACTTGAATGCTACTGCTAAATAGACCTGCTGTACCTGAAAATCTTAAAGCACTGTATTTTGCTTCTTTGTTTGATTTTTTTAATAACAAAAATAAAATAACATATTTTTATATATTATTTTGTGATATATTTAGTTCATGATATTATTGTGAAATAAAATACTCATATCATGAAAAAAGTCTCCATGTTTTTGTTTTTTTGTCCACACAATGAAAGTCAGTGCGGTCCAATGTTGTTTGCGACCCTACTGACTTTCAAAATATCTTCTTCAATTTTAAATATCTTTTTTAATTTTGAACACAGAAGTCAGATGACATAACACAGACATAAAATACTGCGATATACACAGAATTATTTTATGTGTGTGAAAGTTCAGCTACAACAATTTGAATGATTCAAAATTCCAACCCCAATTTCAATTCTCTGCATGCCAAAATATGAGAGAAAGTCCTCTCTCTTATCTGGACTTGATTTCCCAGATCTTAAAACAGAGTCACTATGGCTATATGCTCACATGTGTTTTAAAATAGCCCTGGCTAAATATTTTTAGCCTGTAGTTTTTCAGAATAAGCAACTGCCTGTCACAACGCTCCCCTGGCATTCGAATGGGATTGAACCTAATCTTAGAACAACCCTTCTGTCAGCATATGGGCCTGACAAAAATAAAGTTATGAATTGGTCTTCATATAGAGCTAGGATAAGCTTATCTCTTGAGGAGGTCAACAAAAAAGGACCAGCAGAATGGAACTAGAAAGATTTTGTCAAAAACAATTGGCCAAGAAAATGATAATTCATTTCTGGAACAAATGGTAGACTCTGTTACCTAACCAGTTTGTTGCAACTGCTGTTGTTCTCATGTGCATAGATCAGCAATCAAATCCCCCATAAGCAGGTCCAAACAGAATCTGCACCCAAAAAAATTCTGCATTCCTGTCATTTACAAAGTTCCACACATTGCACACCACTTGCATGCTTGTCTATTATATTCTGGCTAATTTTATTATGTTTTCAGCTAGCAATAAAAGCGTGGAACTCTCAGCTCCATTTGACACATTTTACAATGTTTATAGCCACTCAGCCTAGGGTTGCCAAGTATGCCTAATGTCCCGTATTAGCTGGGACGTCCATTATATTGGGCCTAATTGATTTGTCCCATACGTGACCTCCCTTGTCCCATTTATTGTCTGCTCACTGATCAAACGGCCACTTATTTTCATGTATTTCGGGAGAAGTGGAGCAATTGACGTGTTGTAAATCCGACATATACGATTCCCTGAATTGCGGTGCGAACTAACATGGTGGTGCCCATTGCGTGTTATAGATCAGTTAAAATGATCATTAAAAAGTTTTTTAAAAGACAAAACACATTCACTTACACGTAATTGAGAATCGGAATATCAGGTAGTTGATGACATAGCTAACAAGTTTGTGAATTTTTTTAATAAAAAAGGAAAAATGGAATAAAAGCGATACATCTGTCATACATCTGCAATGCGGTGTGTCACATGACAAGCATGAGAAATAATAAGGTGAACAGTCTAAGCCAGAGCCATTAAATGTTTTTCAATGGCTAATGTTCTAAAATAATGGTCACTTAAACTCACGCTGGGGGGTCGGCTAGAATATTTTAAACTTATGTGTGAAAAGGTAAATATTATGGCTTTCTTCTTTATTTATGTTTGTCTTTTTTCAGAAAAAAAATTAACAAAATATAAAATTTGAGCTGGGAGAGTTTCTGAAATTTGACACAGAATGATCCAAATGTATTGATGTCTGAGAACCTTTACAACTTTTACTTAACTGCAGATACTGAATTAACAACATGCATTGTGTGATACAGTACAAATATTTTGAGTGTGTCCCTTATTTCCCTATAAAGAACCAAGATTGTCGCTTATTCTCCTTTCCTGAAGTTGGCAACCCTAACTCAGCCTCCCCAAAAATCAGGGTAGACAATGCAAAAAGGTCTGTAGATTTTGTTCTGGCCTGCCCATTAGAGAATAGCTTGCTGCAATTTCAAACCCTTAACATCTGGAAAGTGGCTATGTTCAAAATAGCATACTACCATATGATATTACTTTTACTACATTTTCCAAAATGTGCAGTATACTATAGTAATTTGCATGACTTAACCTATCATCTCCACTGTGATGGATGAACTGCTAGTAATATCTACCATGATCTCTTATTTGAAAGTTATTTGCCTAATGTCAAAAAGACAATTTTTCCGTAAAATGTAAATAAAACGCAATGTGATGAGGTCATATGACAAAGAAAATAAGCACATTACTGTTTATTGTGGCTTGTAGAATAATGCCTACTATTTCACACACTACTTTTTAAAAATAAACAGTATCCATCTTACATTCCAAAATAGAAGTTATTTTCTGTAAATGTGCAAGATTTCTGATTTAATCAAAACAACTAAAAGAATAAAGTGCAGTAAATGGTAAAACAATTTGTGCCACAAACCTATGTTTTTCTAATTACGTGAATACATTAAAATAGAATTGGTAAAAATACTAGTTTACATTATCAAGCAGCATAATGAGCTGCTTTGTATACGCCAAAAAACAACTGGAAGCGGATGACACCGGAAGGCAATTTACAAATGACTGTGCCCACTCTTACATTAAAATAAGGTGGATAAACTGCCCAGTGCCACTGTTACACTCAATGGCTTAAAGAATTGAAAATTGAATTTACCTCGGCATAGTTGAATAACAAGAGTTCAGTACATGGAAATGACATACAGTGAGTCTCAAACTCCATTGTTTCCTCCTTCTTATATAAATCTCATTTGTTTAAAAGACCTCCGAAGAACAGGCAAATCTCAACATAACACCGACTGTTACGTAACAGTCGGGATCATTAATATGTACGCCCCCAATATTTGCATATGCCAGCCCATGATCGAGGCATTACACAAGGGCAGGCAGTATTAACGTCTGGATCTGTGCACAGCTGAATCAATAGACTAGGTAAGCAAGCAAGAACAACAGTGAAAAATGGCAGATGGAGCGATAATAACTTACATGATCCATGATAACATGATATTTTTAGTGATATTTGTTGCTAATGTACTGTTAAATGTGGTTAAAGTTACCATCGTTTCTTACTGTATTCACGGGGGCAAGACTGTGGTTATTTTCATTTTTAAACACTTGCAGTCTGTATAATTCATAAACAACTTCATTCTTTATAAATCTCTCCAACAGTGTGTAATGTTAGCTTTAGCCACGGAGCAAAACCTCAAACTCATTCAGGATCAAATGTAAACATCCAAATAAATACTGTACTTGCGCGATTAGACATGTTGCATGATGAACACTTTGTAAAGATACATTTTGAGGGTAATATTAGCTGTGTGAACTTTGTTTATGCTGTTTAAGGCAAGCGTGAGCTCCGTGGGCGGGGAGCGTGAGCATTTAAAGGGGCCGCAGCCTAAATCGGCTCATATTTAATGATGCCCAAAAATAGGCAGTTAAAAAAATGTATTTAAAAAAATCTATGGGGTATTTTGTGCTGAAACTTCACAGACACATTCAGGGGACACCTTAGACTTCTATTACATCGTTTAAAAAGATGTTCTACAGCACCTTTAAAGAAATAATATTCATACTATAGAGCAGAGGTCTTCAACCCTGCTCCTGGAAACCCACTAGGATTCATAAAAAGTAGGTGAAAAGTACCCGGATGACCTACTACTTCCGGTGAGATTCTGAAGTGTGCATTCAATGGACACTTTACTATCCCATGAGGCCACGGAAAAGAATTTGTGAATTTGCAGGATGATATTATTCCAGGAGGAGGGTTGAAGATCTCTGCTATAGAGAACTGCAGTGATAATGTATTTTTGTGGGCCAACCCTGAGCATTTTCCTGGTTTCATCGGCAAAAACACAATCCAACATTTATGAATTTTGAAGTCTAAATACAATTACCAGAAGTAAAAAGCTAAACGTAGACTAGTTAGCTAGAACAGTACTAGTTAGAATCGTTTCCAAGAGCACAATTATTGACACAATGAGGATGTAAACACAGAATAGTGAGTAGATAAGTTTACCTGTTTGGCTTGATGACGTTTAAGGTCCCCGACAACCTCTGTAGTCCCATTAGCCACTTGATGGCAACCGCATTTTTCTAAAAAGTAAAAGCTTTAAATAAATCACATGGGGTTTACTTATGTATTTTATGTCACAGAATAAAATGTGAAAATCATTTGAGCTTGTGTAACCACAGACCATATTTCCAGCATTTAACCAAAAACTCATTAGATGTTTCCCAATTTGCATGCTTATGATATGCTATTGTATGTGGTTTTATTGTAAATGGTGTGACTAGTGTTCACAAGGAAAATTACAAAAGTGAACTTTAAAAATGAAGTGTCGCAGCTTTCCTTACGTAGCAGAGGGGGAGGGGCTTTCAGACTCCAATGCTGAATGACAAAATAACATTAAAAAATTAATACACTACACGGTTGAGAACATAGTTCATCATAGTGTAAAAGAGTGTTTAGAACGGTGGAACAGGAAGTGCTCAAATGCTAACTCATTTCAGGGTTTTGGCCTACAAAAATAGTCAACAGCACTCTGTCCGTTACAGAATGTGGACAGTTACAATTTTTTTGTATTCATTCATAGTATACCTGGATGACCTTTGGATTTACTAAAATATGTAACGTTAGTAGCCGCCACCACCACAATCTACCGCCTGTACCGTAAAGGATGTATTACTGTGCATTACTAATGCACTGCTGCAGTATGCAGTTGTTTTAAACACAAAGCTGCTCTTTTTGCAGTCACTAGCAGCGTTTTTGAGTGAAGATACCTCAGAGTAGGTTTCAGCGCGGTTTTGATGCTTTCATACTTCCGCAGACGCTAGAGAGTGAGACTCCTCCTCGTGCTCCTCGCTCGGTGTGAGCCCGGAGATATCCGAAAAGAGCCGAAGCTGTTGCATTCTGGGAAAAGGAAGACTGAAGGCGGTCGCCATATTGTTTGATTCCGCAGATTCACTGGAGCAGAAAGCAACAAATACCCTTATTAGACGAGTTTATATTAAACAGTTATACAGGTAACCGTTATATAATATTGCATGAGGTCGTTGTAGACATTACTGCATTCATTTAGTGGTGTCAGTCGGATTTATTCGTGCAGAATATGGGTCGCTCTCGGAGCCGCAGCTCGTCCCGGTCCAAACACTCTAAACACAGCCGCAGACGGAGCCGTTCAAGATCCAAATCCAGCAAGAAAAGGAGCAGATCGAAGGAGCTGAAGAGGAGCAGACGGTCCCGCTCGAGATCCGGCAGCAGGAGGGACAGAGGTGGCTCACCACCCGACCGAACCGACATGTTCGGCCGGACACTGAGCAAGAGAAACAACGACGAAAAACAGAAGAGAGAAGAGGAGGAGAGAAGAACAGAGATAGAGAGACAGAGGAAGATGTAAGATGTCGATCTTTCATATATATATATATATATATATATAATATATATATATATATATATAATTACTCACACACACACATACATATATATATACACACACGTATGTGTGTGTCAATATGCCACTCGTGGTCTTACTCATGTATCTATGAAGTGTCACTTGTTAGGATAGAACTATCACTTCAGTTCAGTTGTTTCATGTTTCAAGTAGCAAATCTTTAATATTGATAAGAACTTAATATACTGAGCTAGTGTGCAAAAAAGTGACGTTTCATGTTACCTATCTATATTCATTGAACTTTCATCACTCCATGGACTCTCACAGGCAGCTGTCACACATCAGGTCATCTCATCACTGAAATCTGCTGCCCATGTTAGCTGATATGCTTTTCTAACTATCACAGATTGTTGACATCTCTCTATTGTGATTGGAGACCACCAGTATAATGTTAAGAGGTTTGTGGAAAAGAAGGAAGGGGGAATGCAGTGAAAGAACAGGAAGAGAAGTGCTGCAGCCCCAGGCTTGATCTTCACCCAGAGTACATTGTAACCACATTCAGGGTGTTTTAAAACTCAAAGAGAGGCCTTGGATCAAGTTTCATGACACTGAAATCAAATAAAAAGATGGCTGCTGTTGTTAGATTTTTGTTTTGGCTTTAGGCAATGTTATGGTCACTTGGTTGAGTATTGTGTCTGTGTTTTTGTGTTCCTTCTTAAGGCCAGGTGTGACAGCTTGCTCTCTTCTAATGGTTTAGTCATGCTTAAAGTTAAAACATGCTTTTGTAATCATGGCCTCCCTTTGAATGGTGTACCTTTCTCTATGGGTTTATGATGTCAGCGTGCACAACATGTTTAATTTCAGAATTATGCAGATGACAGGTCAAGCCTACCAGTATCATCGGCCTCTTTTGGCCTCAGCAATGCATTTTTTTTCTTTTTCTTTTCTCATTTAGTTGCGAAATTTGCTTATCTTTTTAAACTTCAGCAAGGTAAAGGTTATCAAACTGGCTAACCTAAATTGTGCGTTGGTGAAATTACATTAATGATTCATAGTTTAGCATCTGTAAGATTTGGTTGAAAATTAATCAGTATGTTTTGCTGTATATAATTCTAGTAAAAAGTGTTTTTATGACTGTCTTAATGATTATAATAACTGTATAATTTGACTGTAATTGTCTTTTTAAAGAAAACAATAGTTAAAAATGCATGTTTTATATGTGTGTGGAAAATTAAAAAATAATATTAAAAGAAAATAAATGCCTTTCCCAAAAGGCTAAATACAAAATATAAATATTTTTGTTAATCTTTTTTTCTGCAAAAATAATTATCAAATACATAAAAATATATAATTTTAAATTAAAAATTAATTTTGTTTTATTATTATTTTAAATATATATATATTTTTTTATTTTTTGAGCTTCTAAAAACATTCAAAATTCTTAAATGGGGGGCCAGTGAAAATGTTTTCAGGGCAAGGGACTACTGGCCAGACTGTGCAAACAAATAAATTCACTACTCTTAGCTCTGTTCTTGATGAGTTGTGCTTCACTCTACATTTATCATTGTTTATAAGTTAAGGGTCTACGATGAAACTGCCATGTTTGATCCTTTCTTTCTTGTATCCTTCACAGCCGTCAGCAGGAAATCGAGGAGCGTCTGATCGAGGAGGAGACCGCAAGGCGCGTGGAGGAGCTTGTGGCGCGGCGCGTGGAGGAAGAGCTTGAGAAGCGGCGTGATGAGATCGAACATGAGGTCTTGCGGAGGGTGGAGGAGGCCAAACGCATCATGGAGGCGCAGCTTTTGCAGGAGCTAGAGAGGCAGAGGCAGGCTGAACTGAACGCCCAGAAAGCCAGAGAGGTAACGCTCGGTCGTTCGGAACGCAGCGGAGAACAGCCGCAAACCGCAAACTCGCAGCCGTGGCACAACCTGACACTCGTTTCCCCCCCAGACAGAGCAGGAGATGCAGGCTAGCAATGGAAGCAAGCTTGATTGATAGGGTGGGGAGTTAAGTTAATTACAGAAAGCAACTTTTACAAGGTGTGATATGATGCTTGGAGAAGTTCAGTTGAGCTGCCGTCTAGGGAACGCTAGTATTTAAGGATGTTGGATGATGGAACCCTCGTTTTATTGAATCTCGCACACCTCTAGTGCACTCTCAGGGGTTTCAAGTGAATGTTTTGCCACGGCTGTGAGGGACCAATATTATGTTTCCCATCTTTTCTCTCCCCTTTTATTTTTCACCCCTACCCTGCTCTCTTTACTCATATCTTTTATCGTTTTACTGTCACCAATGTATGAAACTGTTTGTCTTCAATAAAACGCTTTTCTTATAAAGGTCACTCGGCATTCAAACCTGGCCTTTTTTTTTTTTTGTTCATGAGCTTTCAGTGTGAACATCCACCATAATGCACTTTGGTAGGTCAAGACGTAATGTGGTTTTGGATGTTACAAACACATAAGACCTTTTGTGGCCAGTAGACCACACTTAAACTAGTTAATTTGATAAATCCATATCTTGTAATTCCACCCATACCGTAAAAAGGAGGGTTACTGTGCTCTAATTGTAAAGATGCAATGAGTTATGAGCGAGAAACTAATTCCATTCCACAAGCACACACAAAATTCAGCGGCTCAGCACTAATAGGGTTAGATATGTGCCCTCCTTCTGTACATTTTAGATTTGTCCCCATCATCTGTAGCCCTGGTACTGAACCATTAAATGAATCTGTATTGTTGTACATTTAGCGTTTGCACATGATTTGGTCTTCATTTGCACCATCAATCAGAAAAAGCTCCACCCCTCCCTTTAATGCTCATCCATTTCTGTCATCTGTGTTATATTTATTATTGCTGATTTTTTTTTTTCTAACTTCATTATTCCTTTGACTCTTCCGTTTTGACATCATTAAAAGTGCAGTGTTTTAAATGTACTTCTGTGTCCTCACAATTTGCTTTTCCTCAGGAGTGCTGGCGTGCGGGTACACACACAGACACACACACACACTTCTACATCCACACTCAACGTTACTGTGCCATTGAGCTTAGACGCAAACACATCACTGTTTTTGTTTTCAAACAAACACATCTAACGAATGATCCCACCTTTGTGTTTTTGCAGTCTTTAACATCCTTTAACATTAATAGCCTGACGTCCCCACACGGTAATGTTGTATGATTAACATAATTCATTTTCCTGGACTGTGCTATATACTGCATGTGGTGTTGCTGTGTAAGAGCACTAGCTCGTGCTAGTAGCTCAGAAATTTTTAAAGGGGAGGTGCTGCGCTGTCCAGGACGGGACACACGGGACCAGGCAGTAAATACTCACCCCTTTAATCAGCAGTTGTGTAGGTACAGTACACAGTCAAAGGAGAAAGGCGTAGGTATACGAGCATTGGTGAGCCACTACTATTCACTCTCTCCTTTATTTAAGTTAATCTTTCTTTGTCTCTCTCATTTTCTTTTGAAACTTCTTACTTATGGATGCTGATAAATAAAAAAAAATAAGAGAGAGAACGAGCTGATCTTTTTTTTAATTTTTTTTTCCTCATCTGCAAACGAATGAGATTCTTCGTTAGTTGTCGATGTGTTATCTTTTACATACCTGTTCTGTATGGATCTTAATGAATGCATAAATTAATGTTTGGATGTTTTTTATATATGTAAACGTGGTGGGGATTAAAGGTGTGACTGAAAACATTCGTGGGTGGGTTTTTTTTTTTTTTTTTTTGCTTATTGTTGCATACATAGAGGTTAGCTTCAGACATTTGATGCTGCATTTCGGAATGTGAAATGTGGAGAGTGTGTGAAAGTAGGTGAAAGAGATTGTGCGAGTGTCGCTGACTGGTACCTGTCTGTGCGAGTGTAGACGTGTTTGAGTGTGCAACTGGGTTTATGGGGACTTATTTCAGTGGATTTGTCTGCCCGCCCTAACATGTCACCGTGTCACCCCTTTAGGAGGAAGAAAAATCCAAACGAGAAGAGCTGGAGAGAATTTTGGAAGAAAACAACCGAAAGATTGCTGATGCTCAAGCTAAGCTGGTACTTGTTTCTTTTTTTTATCTTGACAAAATATATGACTTATTTTAGAAGATGAGAAGCAAAAGCTAAACACAAGAAAACAAAAATTAATGTATTAAACGTAAAAAAAACAAATATGTACATGAAACAAAAATAATTAAATTTTAATAATTAATTAGTATTTTATTTACGCTTTCTCTTAGAATTGGTTTTCCACACAAAAAGTCTTTTCATTATGTATGACAATATTTTTGCAATTTCTGTAGAAATTTTTGAAAAAAATTGTGCCAAACAGATAGTTTGACAGGTGTTGAATTATTTACAATGTTATCTAGTGTAGGATTAACATGATATCAATATTTAATTTTTTAAATATCACGATTACCATCAATACTGCTGTAGATATACACCCCTACCTGAAAATATCAGGATATGTTGATGTGCAGGCCTGAAAATAAAGAAAATTCTTGGAAATTTCTATAGGGAAGAATAATATAATATTTTCTTAAATATTCAGGTGGCTATAAATAGCTCTTTGTGAGCGCAATCTTGAAATTAAATTGTTAAAAATCCTTATTCAGTGATAGCTCTAATCTGGAATAGTCATGGAAATTCATTGATCAAACTTGGTGGGAACCCTGATATGAGCTCCTCGTTGCAGAGAACAGTGGATTATTATTGAATATTATGTCCACTGATAATTAAAAGCTCTGAAGAAGCTTTTAAAACTTTTGTAGAGATAATTCAGTTACATAGGCCATAAATTAGCTCTCCCTCCAAATGGCCAGAATATGTTTTTCCCTCACAGTTTTAGCTTGAAGTGTTTAGATGGTTTTCATCATTTCACTTTATTGTTTTTTGCATAGTGGTACCTGCCCTTTCTGAAATGTTTAGTCTCAGTTTTAAAAATGTATGCTTGGCAGTGCCAACCGTAAATATATCAAATTTATTTTTGTGAGTGGATATGCATTGCTAAAGACTTCATTTGGACAACTTTGAAGGCGATTTTCTCAATATTTAGATGTTTTTGCACCCTCAGATTTTCAAATGGTTGTATCTCAGCCAAATATTCTATCCTAACAAACCATATATCAATGGAAAGCTTATTTATTCACCTTTTAGATAATGTATAAATGGTATGATCAAATGCAGTAAACATTGTTCTTCGTTAATGCATGTTAATTAATGTACATTTTTATCTATTAGTGTATCAAAAGACCTAAAATGAACCTATTTATGCCTTGGCTGACTGAAAAAAAGTAACTTTTGCTTGTTTGTTTCAGGCTGAGGATCAGCTACGTATAGTAGAAGAACAAAGGAAGATCCATGAGGAACGCATGAAGCTAGAGCAGGAGAGGCAGAAACAACAGAAAGAGGAACAGAGGATGATATTGGGGAAGGGCAAGTCCCGACCTCGCCTCTCCTTCACTCTCAAAGCTACAGAGTGATCTCTTCTCTTCTCTTCTCTTCTCTTCTCTTCTCTTCTCTTCTCTTCTCTTCTCTTCTCTTCTCTTCTCTTCTCTTCTCTTCTCTTCTCTTCTCTCTTCTCTCTTCTTCTCTTCTCTTCTCTTCTCTTCGGATGCGTGCTTCATGTTGAAGTGAATCGGAGTCTCAAAGAGAGGTCTGCCCTGTGTGCTCTGCCCACATAAATTGCTCTTCATAGACCCAGGAAAGGAAAAAAATTGGAATCCTCACGCTTCAAAACCGGACTTAGCACCACCACAGACTGTTATTTTTTGTTTTTTCTTTCAGTGTGTTGTATCGATATTTGACACTGTTATGCAGGATGCACCTTTAGAAACATTTTTTTTTTTTCCTTTTCAATGGCAAGCAAATAAGAATGAAGTGTAAATATTTGTGTATATGAGTCTGTGTGGTTGGATGGTTGGTTGGTCAATATATGTCAGTGGTTTGGGAGCTTGAATAGTACAACCTCAGTTTAACTACTGTACTTGCATTCAAAGCATCTGGGGGGAAGTGCACAAATGTTTTTAAAAAATGTAAATTGGCAGACATTTTGTTTTATGCTTATTAGTGAACGTATGTGTGGGAGTGTGAGAGTGTTTCATATTTTTTAGATTGCAGACCGAACACCTCAAAGCATAGAGTTCCTAAAATGCTGCTTGATACATAATCCCATAATCAGCTAATATGAGCTGCGTTTTTAGCATTGTAACCTAGATCATATTTGTCCTTTTTGATACTTTATTCAAATCTCTGATTTTTGAAACATAGAACATAATATGTGTGACCAGAACTTGTTTAGAAATTACAATACAAACATTTCAGTAAAAAAAGAAAAAGAAAAAAGGTTACAATGTTACAAAGTCTTGTAATGTCTAGCGCTCTGTTGGTACCTTAAGGAAATCGGGAATCACAGGTAAGACTGTTAGGGTGTGTATGCGAGTGAGTTGTGTGCGTGTATGAGTGTATGCTAGAGGGTGTTCTTGTCTTGTGGTAAATTACCCTTGTGAACTGGGACATTTAGTGTGTTGACCAATAAATCCCATAAACACAACATTGCCTGAATCATGTCTCTTGTGCTCTCTGCAAACCACAAAGTAGTTTGTTTAAAGCCTTAATGTTCTCTTCTGGGAAATTGTAACTGCGCTCTTGTTTAATTGTACCCCTCATTTTAATTCTGCAAGTATTATGAAACACACCAGCCATTTATTTTATTGAATGAACAATTACAGTAAAATGTAAACTCTGAAGAGAAGAGAAAAAAAACTGAAGTAAACTACTGCCATTTGTAGATTTATAGTTAGTTTATGTCATGCATTTTGCAAGATTCCGATTAAATGTTAAATAAATTGATACTAAAATTGTCCTACAAAACATTTGCAGCATGGAATGAGTGTTAAAGGATTTGAGGAAAAAAAAAAACCAAGAAACATTCCTCATTAAAAGGTATAGTGGGGTCATTCAAAAAAGTGGGTGTCTTTTGTCTTTCTCATGAACAGATGTGTAAAGTTACCATTATAACTACCTTTAATTTAGATGCAAAACTTATAATAATTCTTTCAGGTTGTGAGCTCTTCAAGGACAAGTATAAATTATGTTTTGATTTGATCTTAAATTTTGAAGTTGTTAGTAATGAACAGTATTTAATTGTATGTTGCCATGATTTTGTACAGTAAGCAAATGATTACTGAAAATGTGTTTATAGAAATATCTGCATTAAATATCTTTCTAATGAACACTTTATAGTGTCATGATCTTTTAAAAGTCAGAGTTATATCCCAATATATATTTTTATGATAGTTTTAGCACAATGTTGTTTAATGACACTTTGTTTTAGCAGAATTTTAAATCTTAAGGAATTAAAATCACCCTTTTTCGCGGAATGACCAAGTGATTCATTTAATTCCATGTTGTGAACTTTGCTTCCGAGTTAAAGACTGAAGTTGCTACCAACGTCAATCTGCATTTGAGTTCATTTCAGATTCCTCTGATCATAAATTCAGCTCGAGGTTACTCCTGGTCGCTGCTTACGGTTCTCAGGTAGCCTGTGTGAGACGTTAATGCAAATGTTGGCAAACTCTTCTGTCACAGACGTGTGATTTTTTGACGAGCCCGCATGATCAGTCTCGCGTGTATTAGTCACTGTCAGCTTTAACAATGCAGCGCTGATGAACTACTGATGTAACGCCGAAACTCTGCTCGCATACTCGACCCCTGCGCGCGCTGAACTCCACAATTCCTTTATTGAATATTGGTTAACGCCAAGCACAAGTTATAATAGCCTAACAGCTATTATGATGTGTTCAGAAGCGATGCGTAAAGTTTGACCAAGAAAGCGCATACTTGAATGTTGCTTGTGTGTGTAGGAAGGGCAGGTGTGTTTTCTCCTTTGTTTGATCAAGCTAGGCTCCGAGGGACCCACGGACCGTGAGATTATTCGCCTGCAACTGTATAAACATCGATCTGACCCTGTGATTTCAAAGACCTGACAAGTTGCTCAGAGTTTATCTTTAAGGTGTGAAGCGTTGTTTGTTTTTAATTTAAGGAGTGTCGTGACATTTTGGGAACGTTTAGGTTGAGATTTTTAAATTGATAGTGAGTTATGAGTTTATTTAAATGTCAGTAAATAAAACAAGTTAGTTATATAGAACAAATAGTCTTTATTAGAAACTGTTTAATAGGTTTCCCTCGAGTTGTTATTCCAGTGTAGCTACGTGGAATAAGATTATCATTAATTGCTAAATGTTGTTAATATTAGTGTTAACGTGTGCGTTCTGTTAGAGAATTCAAGAAAGAACATATTGCATGATTAGCCTACTTCTTTACCAAGACAATTAATAGCTCATCTGCGTTGGTTATTTTTAAGATAGCTCAGGAAATCGTCGTTTCCGTGTTTCCCGTTGGGAAGACTTCTTCTGGAATTGTGTTAGCTCGTCTTATTGTTTGCTTTTGTTTGGTAGTGAGGGAGCATTCTCAAAAACAGACTACCATTGCACAAAGTAAATAATTTATTACCTTTGGAGCTCTTGTAAGTGGTGCTTGGAACACAGTTTTAAGAGTGCCTATTTAATTTTGCACTTTTAATTTTGTGCTTTTATTGACAAAATATGTCTTTATGTAGCGCAATAACACAAGTGGCCTACAGATGCCTAGACAAATACACGTTATAAACAGGCAATTGGCGTTTCTTTGATGTAAACACGTTAATAAGCCGCTTTATTATTAATGCACAGCAATCATTCAATCTGTGTATTCAGCGTGTTAATTCGATTCGATGTGGAATCTGCTCGTTTGATGGTCTCTTAAACCAGGGAAGCAATACACACTGATAACAGTAAATATAGGCTGATTCAATTAAAGCCTTTGGAAAGTGTGAATGATTTTCACACCGGCCTTCTTCACACTTGCGTCCTAATTTAGTTTTAGACGTGCTTCCTTAAAACCGGACATGACGAAAATACATTTCGTGTATTTGTTTATTAACGTCTTATTATAGACTTATAATATAATATAGTTTATAATATAAACAGTTTGATAATAGTTGTAGCCTGTATTAAATATTTGTATAACTTTTTATTATTACTGTTTATCTTATAATAGTTTATTCTTTTTATTTAAATTATTTTCTTTAAATTGGTGCGTTTTGCGATAAAAGTACTGCATCTGACAATTCAAACTGAACCATAGGCTATATCTACTTTTAATAAGCTATATAAGAGCATTGTATGCTATATGTCATCATATAGAATTTAAATTATAATGATTTAAAAAAAATAATAAGTTTAAAATACAAATATAGTGCGAAATTGTTGTAAAGAAACTGTCATTTAATTGATAAATAAATGCAAGAAGAATAGTCAAATAATGTACTTACTTGAACGCATTCAGTTGGTTCTCCATGACCGCTAGTGGGCGCTGTTGACTGCTGAATCAATCCCTCACGCATTCAGCAGGCGGGTTCCTGTCGACCTCAACCTAAATAAATGCCTTTATTTTGAGATTATTGGCCATGCGGGACTCGGATTGCTGTGGAGCACATATAACAAAATCAAATATTTAAATGAAACATAATGACATTGTGATTAAACATTAGCCTAACCTAACATGCAGGTAGTAGCCTATATCATGTACTTATTAGTACCAAATAGTTCATTAGTACGGTTTGCTGTTTTTTGATGTAGTTACTGTAACAGTTGCGATTACACAAATTCAACCACGAGTTCTCTTTGAAATGCAGAAATGTCATTAATCCCTGAACTGAAATCTGGGTTGGCGACCTGAAGTCCGATTTATTCTCTCTTTGCTCGACCAGTCGCCGGGCGACCGCTTGATTGACAGGTTTCTCTCCATGGCCAATGAGAGACTAGGTGGGAGGAGTCAGCGAAAAACTCGCTCTGACAAATATTCCGTGTCGTAGACGCAAGCAGCTACTTGCAGTACAGGTTCGCGCAGAGAACGGAGCAGTCCCGCAATTCACGCGCACAGCATTTCAATTCGGACCTGCAGGGTTCGAGCCGCAGCTGTTCTCTGCTACTGTGCGGGTTCAACGGCGACCCATGAGAACTTTCATTTGACTTCATCGTTTCATTTTGTTTTATTTTTATTTTAAATCATTAGCCATTCTTATTTTTTGCTTCATCAAACAGGCTACAATTATTTCATTCTTGCTCATCTTTTCTAAACTGCCTCATTCATTTTGGGAACTCCGGTGGTTTTTCCCCTCGTTTGCCTGAACGGAATACCTCGTATTTGGAATTGGTACCTGCTTGGCTTGTTATCCACACCGGGGGGGATTAACTTCCATGTCTCTACGGACATCCAGCACTACGGCGGCGACGACACGGGTCGCCTTCCTGTGAGGAATGTACGTGCTCTCCACTGCCGGTTGATCGGAGAGTGCTCCACTCAGTCGTATTTTTCACCGAATGAGAAACTGCCCACTGTCCGCGGTGCTGCTCTGTCTTATCTCGAGCAGGACTAATAGAGGAGTAGCTCTTCCCATCGGGATGGTTCACTTCTAACCGGGCTCCAGTTCAGCATTTTTTTTTTACTTTTCTCCTGGAACGGGGATATTGAGTTTGGATTGTCACAAGCAGCACTCCACAAGACGCTTTATTTTTTTTTCGAATTAGAAATTCCCGCGAAACGGAATTTGACCGTAACGGTCGTAACGGACCATGGGCGACTCTATGTGGAGATATTACTTTGGAGTTTTATTCATCGCGTGCAAGGTGAACCTGTCCCGCGCGCTCATCCTGGACTCCATATACTGGAACACCACGAATACCAAGTAAGTGCGCGAGGCGGTTGAGCTCTCCTTTAGTCACATCTAACCCTCTCCCCTCTCTCTTAGAGCAACATTTGAACCCTGAAAGTGGATGATGTCTGTAAATCCATATACACTAAAGCAGGATAAATGGCGTCGTACGGTGTTTATAATGTATTACCGTGAAATGAAAATTAATAGCAGGTGATGTGGATCATCGAGCTGAGGGGAGTGACGCGTTGTTTCCACTCACATGGGTTTAGTACATTAATATTAAAAAATGAGTCTTGTTTTGCAATAATTAATAATTCTTCGCACTAACTTGTAAATTAGAGGGAGAAAGAAAGATTTTTTTTTTCTTGAATGGCCCCACAGGACCTCAGGTCATTATTCTGAGAGGATTTTTACCCACAGTGATCTGAGTTATTCCATTACACGAAATAATTTCAACAAAAACAATTAAAGGAAATCGTAGTACTGGCATTTCAAGTTTATAAAGACAAATATGAAATGTTCATTATACAAAATTGGTTAAATTTCTGACTGAGGCATATTTTTTTATTGAACGACGTACGTTAGGCCCAAAGTCCTTTACCTCAGAAAATGTTTGTGTAACTCTCACCATCACAATCCTGATAGAAAATAAGGCATCCATACAGTTTTATTATTATTATTTGTTTTTAGCAAATTAACCTTTTTCATTGTTTTCATGATATCTGCTATCTTGGGTTAGGCTACTTTAATATCCCATACGGTTTATTCTAACGTTAGTTCTTAGGCGTGATGAATAAGCTTATCAAAGTAATTGCGTGCGCAATTTTCTAAAATGTTCTGATTCATCTCTAGCCTATGTTTTCTGAAATGTAAAAGAGGTATGTTTTTCCTCACATTCTGCGAAGTCAGTCATGAATTTGAAAACGTCAAGATAAGCACACGCGGACATCGGCGTTGAATCATGCATTAAAACATCAAGTAACGCTGAAATCCGAAGGGGTCTCGAGCCCCGCGCTGCAGTCTCGCGCGCTTCTTAGAGAAACTCTACGCTCGTTTAATAATTCAACTTTTGCTCTCGGCCCGTTTTTTAACAGAGAAAGACTCCAATCTTTTGCCCCTACATGTATGGGGTAAGGGGCAGGAAGGGCAGACCGAATAACAGGTGTCCTGTGTTGATAATCACGGTCTTTATTACAAACAGGTAATAGAGCGGCTGTCTTTAGTCCTCTGGCGGTGTTGCAAGTGTTCTTAAGTACGTTAATTAATTAGAGTGTAATTGATCCAAAAGGCTAGGATGCGCAGCGATTGCAACGTTGAGAGGATCTTAGGTCTGTTTTACAGAGCCTATCTATCTATCTATCTATCTATCTATCTATCTATCTATCTATCTATCTATCTATCTATCTATCTATCTATCTATCTATCTATCTATCTATCTAAAAGCGCAAAGAGAAATAACTTATTTGCCAACAATAAATACAAATAGCCAGTTTTTGTTTTGTCTAAATGATCTTGAGAGAGAAAAACGTTAGTATGGATGCATGATGAAGGACTAGGCGACTGTTTTTGTAGGAAACTCGGCCGTGAGGGGATGAAGAGGATGACGTGTTGCATTGAGAGATTCAATTTTGCTGAATGTGCTTGTGACTATTGGCCAACTTCACTTACTTTTACATTGCTCCTATACAAGACCTTCTTTTAGACTTTTAGACAAAAGAAAAAAATACTCTTTAGGGACCCTTTAAAATTTAAATCTAATATTTTAATCATATTTTCATAAGTGAATAAGTGATGGAAAGTTACAAGTAAACATCTCTATAGTGAATATACAGTTTTATAGCTTACAGTGTTTTAAAATATGTATATTTCACAAATATTGCACTGTCCTCTTATACAGTAAAATTACATTAATTCAAAGATTAGTACCTAACATATAAATGGATATCCATCCAACAATTTCTATTAAAGGAAAAAAAAAAAATCTTAATGTTAATTATGTAGCATCAGTATTTTACATATTTTAGTTTGTTATAGAGCTAGCCTTGTTCATTGCATTTCACCTTAGTGTTTATGTTTATGGGTGATTACAAATCTAAGTACTGAGTAATCTTTCCATTTTATGGAATAGTTTGTAATTGTAGTTACAAATTATTTTAATTAATTATATTTGTATATTAATCTGACACTGATTTTTTAATTGTCACCACCGTGTTGATATCTGTTGTGACATCTTAATAATGTAGACCCTGAAGTGACCTCTAACGGCATGTCTCTCAATTGTATGTCATTGTAAACATGCAGGCCTCATTCTCCCAGGCAAGCTGGCGTTCAATGGAATTACTCACTGCACACATTCATGCCGTTCTGTTGGAGTAGTTCAATGTAAAGTTCTTTGTAGCGCAGGACTAAAGGGAGATGGCACTGATAGCATTGTTAGCAATGGCGGCTGTATTTTTACCACCAGACAAGATAAACAGCATAACGGTCGGGCATGGCAGGAATCTTGTTACTCTTTCTTTCTTTCTTTCTTTCTTTCTTTCTTTCTTTCTTTCTTTCTTTCTTTCTTTCTTTCTTTCTTTCTTTCTTTCTTTCTTTCTTTCTTTCTACCTTGCTTTTGGCATTAAAGTATTTCATGATATGAATTCATTTTTTCAATAATAGATGAACTGAGAACCAGACACCCGTCTTGTATCGACTCAGATTTCATTTTAGAAATACGAATACACAATAAACACAACTGTACTGTCTGAAGATTAGAGAGAAATCCCATAGGTACTAAGTTTGTGAGTACCAAACAGCGCTATGGGACATGCCTTCATCTAAAGTATCAGTGATGCATAATGGGAGAAGTGTGCTTAAAATCTATACTCTACTCCCTATGGCCTTATGTACATGAGACAACCATCACCAACTCCCACAATACTGAATCACTGATCTGTTTTTTCTTTCCTCCCTTTGCAAAAATATGTGTCAATCTAGTGAGCACTGCTGTTTACCCCTCCACTACTTTACCTTGGATGTATCAGGCATGTAAAGACTCCCTCCCCCCTCTCCCTCTCCCCCTCTTTTCTTGTTCCTTCTGGTAATCCATTTTGTCGGAGGTGGAGAAACAAAAGCAGTCTGCTCTACACGTTTTCAGTCAAAGGAGGTTCCCCCTTCTCTTCATTAGGAGATTACATCGCTTAGCAGGGTTCTGACGGGGGCACATCCATGGCTTCATACACATGCAGATACAGCATGAATGAATGAGGGGCGAGTGGGCCATGAATAATAACTACCCCCTTCTGCGTTTAGGGGAACTTCATGATAGACTGTTAGCGAAAGGCTGTTATGATTTAGATGCTGTGTTAATCATTTTCCAAATGTGTCGTCGTCATATTAGCGGATGGGTGGGCTTGTTTCACTGCTTGAAGAGAGAGAAGATATGGGAAAGGGAATGAGGGAAAAGTGCGACGTCTAGTCACTGCAACAAAGAGAATAAAAGTTGATTATTAAAAATGGCATTCATGTTGCTCTGAAACGTGAGAGGAGAGCGGACGGGGTCTTTCGGGATTACGGGATGAATGGATGAGGAAAACTCAAAAGAATGAAGGGATAGGGTGACAAAGGAGTAAGGCGCCTGTCTGGTCGCTTTGCCTTCTCACCCGACGCAGGACTCTTTTGCAAAGCATGATGGAGCGATTAAGCCGTGAGATGTCTATTTCTTTTGTCCTCCGCTTTCCATCCACATCTTTCTATGCCCAGTGAACCTCCATATTGGTCTGATGATTGGAAGTCAAACAGCTTATGTTCCCTCCGCCCATATGCGACCGTCGCCCTGTGTTGTTTCAGATCTTCGGGTTAAAGCGTTGTGTTCCTATTGGGGCAGGATTAGGCTACTGCTGTCACTGTGTCAAGGCTAGGCCCACACAGCTAGAGATTAACATGGGAAAAGAAAGAAAGAGGAAAGCTAATGGACAAAGATTCATATGTAAAAGCAGCATTTAAAGAAAGCGAGTAGTTTAAAAAAGTATTGAATAGAGTTTACCAGGAACATATGTGTTGGTTTTAGCAAATTAATCTGTATTTTGAACCCTAAGAAGTCCTTCAAAAAAGGAAAATGGGAGGGCCAGCTGAAAATAAAAAAGCAGATGTCTTGTCCTTTACTCCTTAACGCCTTTCAGCCGTCCATCCAGCCCACCTGTTTCTCAGCTTCAGTTTTATAGTTTGTATCATGTGTAAGTTGCCAGAGAGAGTCCTGAAAGTCTTATACTCATTAGCCGCTGTTAGTGAGTTTTTTCTTTTCCTTTAATATCTATGGCCAACTTTGTTTAAATGGCTTCATTTTGTAGTGCTTTTAGAAATGCTGCCAAAAATGAATATTTCAATCAGAGTTCGAGTGAATGAGTCAGTGGGAAGAAGACAAAAAGAAAAGATAAAACAGATGCCTTGTGCACAAAAAAAAAAAAAAAAAAAAAAAAACAGATATATGAGGGAAAAATGTGGATCACAAATTAAATTACGGAGAAACGTCCTCGTGTGGCACGGTCGTGTCTTTTTAGATGTACTGCACATGTCCTGACTGTTCGCTCTTACACACACACGCGCGCCTTTTCTGACTTAATGGCTTCTCTGTGTGCAGCTGCAGTCTTGTTAACAGAATGAGCGGTCTGTGTTAAACGTGTGCAAACCCTTATTCTGTCATCCTTTTCTTTTTCACATTCACATGTCCCAGAATATTTATGACCGCTGGGAGAATCACCAAGCTAAGGTTGGGGGGTTAAAGTGTGTCTTTTAGACAAGTATTAAAGCCATTTATAAACATGAGTATGACCTCTGACTTTATTTGTTCAACTACCCCCCACTTTTACAACCTGCTCCCTCAAAACTAAAACTACAATGTTTTAACAGCAGCTCCTGTAAAACACAGACAAGAAAAACACCCTTTTAATAGCGGAATGTGTGTGTATGGGCTGCGGGGTGACCTTGTATACCCTGTGGTTTAGGATAATGACTGTGGGCTGCAAGATGTGTATCGCAACTAGCATGCTGCATTTGGCCTATATCTCTCCGTTTCACTGCTCAATTGTGTTTGCCCATTAAATGCAATAAAACAGAAGTTAATAGAACTAGCATGTGTGGTATATTTGTATGTACACTCTTTAAAGGTTCTTTATTTGAATTGATTTGTTCCATGAAGAACCTTTAACATCCATGGACTGTTTGTAATGCACAAAAGATTCTTTATAAAGGAAAAAGATTATTAAAATGTTCTTCATACTACGAAAAATGGTTCTCCTGTGGCATCGCTGTGAAAAACAGTGGAAAAAGATTCTGTTGAAAATGTTTAGCCATTTCCTTTTGGGAAAACAGTGCAGATTTGTGGTTTTGTAGGTGTGTGTGTGTAAACTTTTAAGGTGTGAACGTGTTTTACTTGGGGAATTTATGAGTCTCGCCCTATTCTTTTGAGCGATCCCAAGGCAAATATTCCAACACCACAAACATATGCGAGCGAACTGTTCTTGGCTTTTTAAATAAGCTAGCGTAGAGATAAGACATGAGTGCGATAGCAATCCAGTGTTCGGCTCAAGAGGATTTGCGTGGCTAGATCTGTCGTACAGATAGTCCTGACAGCTACCCGGTTGTACGTCAAGCACACGCACACACAGCGGAGCAGTTTTCCCAGCTACTCCTGCTTTAGTCCCTTGAGGCGGATGGCTGGGAGCGTCGCCTGATGCGAGCTGCTGCACTTTTCCTCCTTATTTCTCATGACATCATTTACTTTTCGCAGCGCTGCTGTTTGAGCGCTTGGCATCAGAGAGACTATTTACCTTTATTCTTAACTATGAGCAATGAGTCAACACCTTTGTGTCTTTATAGTCGCTCCATTTTCTTTTCTGGTTTCTCATAAAGGAACTTAAAAACACTCACGCATGCAGTTTAAGATCGTCTCAGTCTCCTACGATTTATGATCCAGCAAGTCTTTCAGAACCTGTTTTATCCTTTATAGTCACTGCTGAATAATTGATCGCCCTCTTTTAATTATTGATCAACACTATGCTTCATGATCCAGCGTATTTTTGATCCTGATAGCAGTGCGAATATGATTTATCATCTGTGGTGTGTCTAACTCTCTCTCTGTCTCTCTTTTTCTCAAAGGTTCGTGCCAGGACAGGGTCTGGTGCTGTATCCACAGATCGGGGATAAGATGGACATAGTTTGCCCACGTGTGGAGGGTGGTTCAATGGAAGGAGTGGAGTATTATAAACTCTATATGGTTCCACTGGAACAGCTAAAGTCCTGTCAAGTCACAAAGGCAGACACGCCTTTACTCAACTGCGTCAAACCGGACCAGGACGTCAAATTCACCCTCAAATTCCAGGAGTTCAGCCCAAACCTTTGGGGCCTGGAGTTCTTCAGGGGGAAAGATTACTACATTATCTGTGAGTATGACAGCAGATATATCTGTACACCACCGTTGCCGCACTGTTCTGGCAAATTACATTTGTTTGGGTTTGTTTATGTGGTTTTGAGTATCGGGAAATGTTGACATTGCGGCGTGAAGTACATTAGCTATGTTTTAGTGAGTAATGGTGCAAATAATGACAGTTTATATCCCATTTTCTAGTGTTTGTTTACGTCGGTTGGAATGGTTGTTAGATACAGAGACGCCAAGTTTCTGTTTGTGAGTGGCATTTGACCATGAATGCGTATGTACACAAACACAACAGACTTCTCGTATTTGCCTTGTGCCGTTTTGCATGTGGGTTGAATTTTCGCATTTGCGAGAACAATAACTGCTCACCTGGCCTCAACACGCTTCAGGCTCAAAGCAAGCTGTATAAACAGCGGGTGAGGTGGAAGAGGAGCACAGGGATCTAGCAAATGGAATAAGGCACACACACACATAAACAGAGACCGCTTTGATACACAGCGTCAATCACATTGCCCAGACCTGAGCCGTTCTCTCGCTCTCTCACACAATGAGAGTTCACTTCCAGCATAAGGAGAAAATCCAATTTTGCAGTTCTGGGAAAATTTGCTCCTATTTTATTTTGCTTTCTCTCAGTTTCTCTTAAGCGACTCTAATTTGTGGAGAGAAAAGTGAAAAGGAGAAAAAGGAGGTGGAGAAAGAGAAATGAGTTCATTTTGTTTCATTGTAGATTATAATTGCCCTGGTGTACAGCTGGTGTGTGTGTGTGTGTGTGTAGAGTTGTGAAGAGCAGAGACGTATGACTGCTGTGTGCGGTTGGGGGGTTTATTCGATAAGTCATTAATTAAAAAGTTTAATCCTAATAGCTCAGTTTAATCACTCTGTCTTTATCAATTGGATCTGCTCAGAAACCAATCAGATGATTCCAGTCTTCCAGTCCCTTATAAATGTGTTCAGCAAGCTAAACGTCTGTGTGAGTGTGTGTGCAGGACTCAACAATGAGGATTACTTTAGGCCAGTAGTTTAGATTTTTACTTGGCCTGACAACATGAGCACATAAATATGATTCACAGCTATCTTTGAGCAACATATTTGTGACCCTGGACCACAAAACCATTCATAAATAGCACGGGTATATTTGTAGCAATAGCCAACAATTGTATTGGTCAAAATTATTGATTTTTCTTTTATGCCAAAAATCATTAGGATATTAAGTAAAGATAATGTTCCATTAAGATATTTTGTAAATTTCCTACCTTAAATATATATAAAAATTTATTTTTGTGAGTGGATATGCATTGCTAAGGACTTGATTTGGACAACTTTAAAGGCGATTTTCTCAATATTTAGATTTTTTGCACCCTCAGATTCCAGATTTTCAAATAGTTGTATCTCGGCCATACATCAATGGAAAGCTTATTTATTCAGCTTTCAGATGTCAATTAAAAAAAAAAAAAAAAAAAAAAAACCTTATTACTGGTTTTATGGTCCAGGTCACATTTTAATGTCGTTATTCCTTTAACTTGGTAACACTTTACAATAAGGTTCATTAGTTAACGAGAATTTCAGCATTTACTAATACATTATTAAAATCTTGTCAACATTAGTTAATGCACTGTGAACATGAACAAACAATGAACAACTGCATTTTCATTAACAAACATTAACAAAGATTAGTAAATACAGTAACAAATGTGTTGCTAATGGTTAGTTCATGTTAGTTACAATAAAGTTCATTAGTTAATGTATTAAGTTAATACATTAACTAATGTTTAACTAATGAACCTTATTGTAAAGCATTACCGTTAACTTTAAAGATTTTCTTCACAAATACAGTATATTACAGTAAAAAGTTTGAGTTCAGTATTTTTTATTATTAAATAAATTAATACATTTATTCAGCAAGGACACATTAGATATTTTTATAACAATACTTTCACGTTGTTAAAAAAATATTAATCATTAATATTTATATATATATATATATATATATATATATATATATATATATATATATATATATATATATATAAAAATGCTGTTCTTTTGAACTTTCTATTCATCAAATCCTAAAAATCTATTGTGGTTTCAAAACAAATTAATATTAAATTTCTAATTCAAATTAATTGTTGATAATAATAATAAGTTGATAATAATAAGTTTCTTGAGCAGCAAATCAGCATATTAGAATGATTTCTGAAGGGTCATGTGACACTACATGCGACACAAAAAAAATCAGCTTTGCCATCACAAGAATAAATTATTTTAAATTATGATAATATTCCACATTTTAACTATTTTTGCTGTATTTTTGATCAAATAAATGAAGCCTTGGTGAGTATGAGACTTCTTTAAAAAACATTAAAAAATGTACCGGCCCCAAACATTCTTCTACATCATGACAAAATATGTACATGAAAAAATTTGCAGTCTATCAGCTGGCATAAAACTCACTCACACTGACCCCAGGTCATTGTACATTTTTATTGCTTTATTGTTGAGCCTTGGTGTGTGTGTGTGTGTGTGTGTGTGTGTGTGTGTGTGTGTGTGTGTGTGTGTGTGTGTGTGTGTGTGTGTGTGTGTGTGTGTGTGTGTGTGTGTGTGTGTGTGTGTGTGTGTGTTTGTGTTTGTGTGTGTGTGCTGACCAAACTTTAAAATGGCTCTTCTATTGTTCACATGCAGCCTGATGCTGATGACTCTGATATGATTGTGTGCGAGTGTGTGAATATGAGCTTGATGTGATCTGGTTTGACAGATTGCCCTCGAGCTGGGAGCAAGAAGAGAGATACATGATCTAAATATGGCGAAAGAGAGAGAGAGAGAGAGAGAGAGCAGGAATGTTTCATGAAAAAGAAACAACACAATCTGCAGAAAGATGTGATAATTGAATGGAGCAGAGACAAACGACATCTATGTAAATCATAAAGGTGCACTCTAATTCTGTCCCTGAAAAAAGAATAAGAGTTCATTAGTAACAGAAAAGCTAGTGAAAAAAAATCTGATTGTGATGGAGGTTTCCATCTGCAGTTTTAATTACTGTTTCATCAGTTTCAATTAGGACAGAGCGTGTTATTCTTGAAGTCAATCTAGTGTGCTAATCTAATGTAACAGTAGGAAAGTTGTGTGTGTCCCGCGATTGGCAGAAACACTCAGCAGGTATTTGAGTTGCAGGTTAAGGGCCAGAAACAGAGAGAAAGAGTTTCACATTCTCTGAATTTGTTTTCAGACTTCCCCATACTGAACAATAATCAAAAATTCAGCAGCTAGTTATGGAACATTGCCTGAGGGAGAGCATGTCAGCAGACACAACCGATAATGAGCATTTATTACTGATAAGTGTTAAGTGATTTATAACATTAAATCATATATTGAGTTGAAATTATTTTCCATTGAATTATATTTTTATCCTGCATTTTCCCCCTTTTGTTTCATGTTTATTCTTATGTACTTCAGTGTTATAATTTATGTACTTTATATGCTTTGGCAATATTATAAACGTTAACAATCATGCCAATAAACCATTGTTGACTTTGAGAGAGAAAGACATGTTGTTTGGCTTTGTTCAAAGGCAGTGAGGGCTTTTCGAGGTGCTGTGCCATATCTTATTAGAGTAGATGTGCAATGTTTGTGTGTGTATTGTTGTGTGTCAGCTCTCATTATTGGCCTGAGTGCTGTTCACCACTCAGTGACCCTGACGCCATGTTGATCAGGTCAAACTCCACAGCAACAGCTACAGCTCATCACAACTCACAATCACATTTGAGTAGCTGTATTTCTAAACCATTAGTAGTTATACACAAAATAAAAACAATATATATAACTACTAATCCTAAAGCATCAGTAGTTATATATATATATATATATATATATATATATATATATATATATATATATATATATACATACACACACAAAATAAAAAGTAAGTCTAAAATGCTAATAATAATTGCATAGTTGTTATTATTGTGTTATAATAGAATAGAATATGTTAATAAATAATATAATTCTGTGTTTAATATGCATTTAATGCCTATTGCATGGTGTCACTTTCTGATCCTGTCCTACTGGTTGCCCTTTTGTCATGGCAGGACTTTACATACCTCACAGCCTGTTTGAGCTTGATAGGGTTTCACCGAGCAGGTTTGAGTGTCAGTATTGGGTTTTTTGTGTCTACCTTCAGCACACAGCCACATTTATATAGCTGGAGATGTAACCTAGTCTCCACTAAGTTGTTTTTATATAAGACTTATATACATACTGCAGACTAAACCAAACCTAAACCTAATGCTAAAAGAAAACCATTTCTGTTTTAGAATAAATATTTATTTATTTTATATTTTAGTAATGTGTTTTATTTATGAATCGTTTTTTTTTTTTTTTTTTTTTCAACTGAGGATTCCCCCAAATGGAGGTTTTTGTCATTGAACACTACTTATTTATACACTTTATTATACCTGTTTTTCCTAGTATTACTAGTATAACTGAAATTAGATACGTTTTTACAAGAGCGTCATATAACAATATGTGTCTTGTGTGCGTGGCCTCCATCTATGAAGCAGTACTCCAGAAGTATCTCTGTATCCTAATCAACTTTCAAATGGTCACTGAAACTAAAACTAAATGACATGACGGTGGATATACTGTTGACCTGGAATGTGGGCTGATCATGTGATTATTGTTTAGTGATGTGTTTGCTTTAATGTGTGTGTGTGTGTAGGCTCATTTGCCAGATTTATGAAATGAACACATCGAAAGGAACGCAAGCTTTTAAGGAGCTTTACATGTAATGAGCTTGTGTTCTTCTCAACACTAAAACGCCACAGGTCAAAGAACTGACAGAGAGAGTCAGATGGTGTCATGCTGCAGTCCTTACAAACAGATAAAGAAGAAAAGTAGAATCAGAAAACAGAAAGATCCGTCACATGGCGCACACATAAACTCACTTACACTCCACACACTTCTTCAAAGTGGCTGCATTGGGAAAAGAAAAAGTGATGATGGGGGGACAGGCGCCTCATAGACTCCAACATCACGGCCCTCCCTTGTCTCACCCTCTCTCTCTCTGAATGCAGGCCACATTGTTCTGGACGCTGACCAGACGTTAAGCCCTTGGCAGCTCGTTAGCTCTGTGTTACTGACCCAATAGACCGCAAGCCTGCTGGGCGCAGACACACACACAACACACACGCACATGGCATAGCTGCATTGTTCAGTTAAAAGCCCACATGGGACACGTGGGACCAGTGGCCAGAATACTGCTGTTAGTTTGTTTAGTGGCAGATAATGACGTCAAACACGCCTTAATTTAGTTCAAATTTATTTCAATTCTGCGTATTGAAATTGTGAAATTAAATTTGTTGCATGTACATCAAATTGCATGTAGAAAACTAGTATTCTTCCCTATGAGGCCAGTCCAACATCTGCTCAAAAAAATGGAGGACTGTTTTTTTTTTTTTTTAAATTACTTAGTATATTTTGTTCTCACTCACTTGTTTCTTGACAAACATCTGCTGTGGCTAAACCGTTACGCACTCTTAAACGCGCTCCAAACCTCACATTCATTAATAGCACTCTCTCTCCCTCCGTGCCTTATTCGTTAAATTATTAACAACTGCTCTTGGTGCTAGAGGCCTTTGCCTCGCTGGTGAACAAAATCAGCTTTTTATTATTCCTTTAATCCTTCTTATTTCCTATTGAATTGTTAAAGAGCAACGCCGCACTTACAGCGGGGGTCCTGACCATTTCATCTTTCAACACCAAAACAAACACAGTTTTGCCCTGTACAAAAACATCTAATTCAAAATGGCACAGTTAGGGCTACTAAAAGTTTAGTTTCATGATTTATGAAGGTTCTGCTTCATGAGTATTCATTAGTCATGTTAATGTTGCAGTTACATCATGTAGGATAGCTTGTACCATCTTTGATCAATCTCAATGTATTTGCATGTATAATAGCAACATATGTTGATAGTATGTTGCTAAAGCTTTTGTTTTTGTCGTCATCTTTCAGCTACATCAAATGGAACGATGGAAGGGCTGGATAATCAGGAAGGAGGGGTGTGTAAAACCAAGTCAATGAAAATCATCATGAAGGTTGGACAAAGTGAGTAATCTTTCCATTGTCGTATGTATGTGGGTGTCTAATAACTGTTTTACTGTGGGCACGAGGGTGTAGAACAATAGCAAAGCCCTTCGAACCTGCTGCAGACCCTGTACTGTAATTAATGATGATTATTCATAAATCACCTCACCAGTGACATCCGTGATAATTACCATAGGCCACACCCAACAACACAAGCGACTGAATTTCTCACTCTCTCACAAACATACAGACACATGCTGAAGGTCACTAGATTAATCATGGCTGCTAGTGTTTTAATGATGAACACACACACACACACACACTCTCATGGCCGCTATCAGTCACACATGCACACTTTTATTTCGCTGAGCAGCGTGAAAGTAATAGCTCTCCACATGAAAATGCATACATATATCAGAGTGATGAATGTGTTTCTTATCTATGTTTTGCAGACCCCTCCGATCCCATTTCCCCCAAAGAATACCCTACCAGTTACCCTCCCAAACACCCCGACGCAGGGGGCAAGGACACCAAATCGAATGAAGTACTTGACAAGCAAGGTACGTCACACACTTTATCACCTCACACACCTGTAAGGGGATGCTCACTGATTCATCATTCTCTCTGCGTTTTCATCCTTTTTTCGCTGAGCAAGTGCCAGTCCTCTGTCACAACGACATGCACACTGATTAATTCTCATAAAATCCTTCTGACAAGCAAATCGTTAATGTGACAGAGCAAGATGGACGTGCTGGAACTCATTCATTTGTAGAATTCAGCTTCTTTCCCTCCACGTAAAAGCATATGGACATTAAAGTCATTTGAGTGGAGTGTCTTAGGTACAATAATCCACTTGTAAAACAATGTGAGTGTTAGCAGCTCATCTGTTCCGCCAGCCTCAGCCCGCCCCAGACAAACTCACTGGAGTCCAAACCAATGCGAGGTCACTCTGTCCATGGCTTTCCATGAACACAGAGTGTTTCTGAGATGTTATATAACCTTAATATGCATTTTAGAGAGTTCAAAATGTCTTTCAGAAAACTGACAACTTCCACAAGCACATAACTAATTCACTTAAGCCATTTAGATAAAGGCACTTCTTTATTAAAAATTATCTTTCTTTTCTCCACTGCACTTATGCTTCTACTCAAGCTTTGTACTCTGGTTTCTTCTTGAAATTTGTTTTCACAGCACTGTTAATACCGTTGGCTCTTTTATGATCAATCGCTTGTGTTTGTGCTCCTTTGGAAGTTGCTTTGGATAAAAGCATCTACGAAATAAATACATGTAAATGTATTTCACCATACATAAAAGACATTTCATTTTGTGTCAAGGCATCTTTTTAATTGCTTATGAATGTGCCACTTCCTCTCTATTAACACCAAGAACAATAATTATTAAAATAACTATAACAGTAACTATATTTGCGTCCACAACAATGGACATAATGTTCTGTTTATTATAAGCATGTGCTGCAGTTATGTTGCCTGCCACTTTAAATGCTCAAGCTCATTAAAGTCAGGTGGATTCTGAATGGTCGTCAATGTTTTTAACGTTCATTAGCTGGAAAAATTTGTTCTGGAAAATCGTTCCTCTGAGAATTTATTGTCATCGCTGTGGACTTCCCTTTTCTCATAAAATTAGAACGATTATTAAGTAATAGATCTAAATATCCTTAATATTAGTTGCTCATTGCTTTTTTACTAAGTTCAATTTGTTTTGTTCCCTCTTAGATGCATCTCATCATGGAGAAGAGAAGGGAGATGGAAATAAATCATCATCAGTCATCGGCTCAGAGGTCGCCCTGTTCGCCTGCATTGCTTCAGCCAGCGTCATCGTCATCATCATAATTATCATGCTGGTTTTCCTCCTGCTGAAGTATCGACGACGCCATCGCAAACACTCACCTCAGCATGCCACCACGCTGTCGCTCAGCACGCTAGCCACGCCCAAGAGGGGCGGTGGCGGCGGCAACAACAATGGCTCGGAGCCGAGTGACATCATCATCCCACTGCGGACTGCTGACAGCGTCTTCTGCCCACATTACGAGAAAGTGAGCGGTGATTACGGACACCCCGTTTACATCGTACAGGAAATGCCGCCGCAGAGCCCAGCAAACATCTATTATAAAGTGTGAAAACAGACACGCTTCTTTCGGACATTTTAACTCTAACCCCTCACATGCCCCTCGATGAAACCCCCGTAGGCGGCATCGACGCCCAAGCTCACCCTCGTCCTGCCCCCTCTTATTTTTTGTTGTTCTTGTTTATTTTACAATATTCCTGATTATTACTCTCAATATAGATGTTGCTGATGGTGGAGTGACACTCCTGATTCGCTGCTCTTGCACCTGCAAAAACGAAACAAATCGAAAATGACAAAATGGAAAATGGAAACCCTTTCGGGGTTGACGTGCACTATATTGGATACTATAGTGTGTGTACGAGGGAGCGTGTGTGAATCAGATGAGCGGGGAGAGGGGGGTTGAGGGGGTGGGCGTGAAAAGAGAGGTCAAGAAAATTATTCTTCCTCTTTTTTCCCTTAAAGACACAACACGTGGAGATGGAAGAGAGACTTGACAGTATCACACAGCAAGAAATAAGAACTTGGGCTGTTTGGCTGATTGGCTTATCTGTCACAAAACAGAAAGTGAATGCAGCCCATTGGTCACAGCTACAGGAAGTGGATTTAATGAGAAAGCAGGAAGCTCTCCGGAGCGTACTGTTGGACATTTGAATGGACATCATCTGTTTTTGCACGTTCACTCGTACTGTTTTCATTTACGTTAGCTCTCCTCATTTGCTCACCTCTACAAAATGACTCACAATGTTTACTTGAAGTCTTTTGTATGGTCATACGTCTTACTTGCATTTCTTTCTGTCATTCCCAGTGAAGTCCACTTGCAGATTCATTTGGTAGAAGACTAATAGGTATCGTCATAGAGATCCTTTTGTGCTGGTTTATGTGCCGTTTAGTAATGTGGATGACACATACACATTTCATTTTGTATACGTCCACTGCCTGGGCTGAATGAGAGAGATAGAGAGAGAATGAATGATCGAACGAACGTCAATATTTGGTACAGTTGCTGTCCTGTTGCCTGCTGGGAAGGTGGAGGACCCACATGAACACTTTAGCAGCACTTTGAAAGTCTCAACACCTTGCCCACATGGAATACAAACGTAAGAACAACACATTAAAACAGAGAGAGAGATCGCAGGGTGCGAATCACTCAAGGCTTATTAGCAAAATCTGTCATTTTTGACACAAAATGGCCGCCTTCCCCAGGCATGTGGCTGCAAAATTTCCTGTTTTTCTGGTATTTCTGCCATCACAAACACACACTCTCGCTCACCAGTGGCCAGTGCTGGTCGTGGAAAAGTGGAACTGCTGCTCTACTTTTTTGCTCAATAGCACAGGGACATCAAATTGCATCATAATTATTTAGTTTTAAATGAAACAAAAGATTTAATTAGCCTTTCTTTATGGATTTGTTTAGCTGTAGATGAAAACGGTTGGAAAGAGTGCACGTAGAACTTATTTATGATAGCATACAGACAGGTCGGTGTGAAACAGCAAGAATATGAATAATTTATGGCGAATCTGCACATTATGCAAGCTTCGAGTTTTCCTTTTCGTTAACAGATATTTCTCCATCTCGCTATTAGCTTTTTTCCATCAATCCCTACACGAATAGCTGCCTTTTCACCACAAACACACATATCCGCACAAAAAGCACATGCGCTCATGGCCAGGGTAGGGGCGGCTTTGGAAGGAGCCCTCAGGGAAAACAGCATGTTGGGTTTTAAAATAGCCGAAAGGAATGAGAGGGAAGGGCCAGAAACGGACCAAAGGAAGGGCATGTCTAACAGAGTCCTGACTAAACCAACTTCTCCGGCCTGCCTGTCTCAGTTGATGAAGCTCAGATGTGCTCTGGGTTGAAATTAGGCCCCTTAATCTGGAAGGAAAGCAGTAGACGTGGGTTAGCAAGCATACCAGATGAGAACGAGCACAGGCTAAATGTAGTAAATTGCATGAAATGGGATCTTTCAGGCTCAAATTGTGGGAGGTTTCTGGAGGGGAAAAAACACATTATGATCGATGGAGGTCACTAGTGGATTTAGCATGCGTTTTAGAGAGGAAGTCACCAAGCAGAGGCCAGCGTATATCCCATAACCCGCAGCTCCCAGCGGGTTTCGAAACTCTTTGCGTGTGTGTTGTCGTTTGTGCGAACCCCTTCGTGAGCAATGCCAGCCTGCAGACCGTTATCTTCATTTGTTGCTTGCATCAAAATTTAAATCGTTCACCAGAGGTGGACTTTGAGAGTTGAAAATGTCCACAGACTGACTGTGGATTGCCATAGTCGCACATTAACTGTTCATTCATTTTGTTTTCACTTGTTCATGGAGGTTCTTGAATCTCACCGAGAAGCCAAGCCTTGTGTGATCGGAGCTTTGTGCCTCTGTAAGAGGCCACAAAATCTGCAAATATGCAATTTTTATTTATTTTTATAACAATTGAGAAAAAAAGATGATATACGTTCACCTATGGAAAAGTGTTCTTAACCACTGAAAATTAAATGAAACAATACAGCATAAGAAAACACTACAACCCCAGTGTGTTATTATTATTATAATTTTTATTTCATTTTTTTTTTACTTTGTGCTGTAGGTTCGAGGTAAACTGTGAAACATGAACACTTACACACACACACACACATACATATTGAAGACTGAGCAGTCGTTTTAAACTATAGAAGACACAAACATACTACAAAAACTACAAACATGTTGCTGTTCGGTTGCTGTCCCATATGGGCTAAATATGACAATCTCCTTAGTTTCTTTGAATCCGAAGACACTGTCCCAGCAAGCAGGTTGCAAACGTTCCTGTAACATTTTAGGAGCGGTAGGACTTAACTAGTAGCGCAAGATGTTGCACCAATGTGGATGGAAGGTTTGCGAAATGCTGGGAGAAGTGTCTTCGGCCCACTGTAAAATGCCTTGCTTGTATGGTCACCCTGAGTTCACGGGACTCTAGTTTTTGCACCGTACATCTGTAGGTAAGAGGCTGTAAATACGTTATTGTTTGTATTGTATATGGATCCCCGGTTGTTACAATAGCCTTATTCTCACATTTCTAGCAAATAAAAAAAGTTAAGAAAAAAAAAACATGAATCACTTCAGTTAAAAGAGAGCATACTAATTTTTTTGGTAAATAACTTGTGTAAATATTGACGACGAACCCAATAAATTGTTTTTTATAAACTCTTAAGTAAGATGTTTTGTATAGAATTGGAATTTTTTGCTATGTATTTTAGCTAGCACTCGTCAGACCCCTCCCACTCAACCCTTTTGCACTGTTCCCATGGTGATCTGGTTTAAAAATGAAAATGAGATAGAGAATTGCCAAACTGACTGCTTGCTGCATATTTGTGCCATACGTGTGTACCATAGATATTTATTTAATTAGTTTTTTGTTTTTGCTTCTTTTTTTTTCTGTTGGATTTTTCTACCCAGTTTGTAAACAAGCTCAGTATTATCATTTGAGTTTTTCCCCCAACTTCTCAGTTTCCTGTTATCTTTCTGTTGCTATCGGCCCATGCGCCCATCCTTCTCTCGCAGTAAGATCTGGTCAGGACGTGCAACCTTATAAAAGTCATAGAAATGAAATGGCACACATTCCACCAGTCTGTTACAAACTGAAAATGTTTTTCAATAAAATGTTTTTCCTATGGAATTTTCAGTTCTCTTTTATGTTTATTCAATGGGGTTTGATACATTGTGTCAGGCAGAGTCCATTTGTTTTCAATTAGACTTAATTTTTCACCATCTCTCCTCAAATGAATGAGCTCTGTCTGACATTCATGAATGAAAACCTGCCCAGACACGTTTGAGGTTGGTTCACAAGCTGTTAACAATATTGTGGTGCAACGTTTGATCGTTCTTCTCAACCCACGAACATATAAATAGACAAAATCAGAGGTTTTCATTGTCTTCTCAAGAAATAATATCAGGTTAGAGCTGGGTATCGACTTGATTTCGATTCCAATTCTTTTTTGCATATTTCAGTTGTGTAAATGTGTAACATTATAAAAGGATGAACCCATGAACATTTCAGTTAAAGATTTCAATGAAAGCATATAAAAAGATATAGAGTCTTTTTGAATTATTCATTAAAAAATTTGGCTTGAATCAAGACACTGTTTAAAGGGTTAGTTCACCCCAAAATGAAAATTCAGTCATTAATTACTCACACTCAAGTCGTTCCACATCCGTAAGACCTTCATTCATCTTCAGAAAACAAATTAAGATATTTTTGATAAAATCCAAGAGCTCTTTAACTCGTCCATGGACAGCAATTCACCACTTTCAAGGTCCAGAAAGGTACTAAAGACATGGTTAAAAAAGTCTTTAATGAATCAATATGAGTCTGCATTCTGACATAGAACCTGGAAGCATTGGACGTAAACAGTGTATGAGAATGACACAGAAAATAAGATATTGTTGAATAAAGTCATTATTTTTGTTTTGTTTTTCCACACAAAAAGTATTCTCATCGCTTCATAAAATTAAGGTTGAAACACTGCAGTTACATCGACGATTTTACCTTTCTGGACCTTGAAAGTGTTGATTATATTGCTGTCTATGGATGAGTCATAGATTCAACAATATCTTATTTTCTGTGTCATTCTCATACACTGTTTACGTCCAGTGCTTCCAGGTTCTACATCAGAACGCCGACTCATATTGATTCATTAAAGACTTTTTTAACAATATCTTTAGTACCTTTCTGGACCTTGAAAGTGGTGGTTAAATTGCTTTCTATGGATGAGTCAAAGAGCTCTTGGATTTCATCAAAAATATCTTAATTTATGTTCCGAAGATGAATGAAGGTCTTACGGATGTGGAACGACATGAGGGTGAGAAAATAATGACAGAATTTTCATTTTTGGGTGAACTAGCCCTTTTAGATGTATTATTTTATTTGCTAAAAAGGATTGACTTGTAAGTTGGTGTTCATGAGTCGGATGACACTGGCTGAGTATGTTTTTGATTAACTAAAAAAAAAAAACGGTTCAAAAGAATTTGTGATTCAGACCACCAATTAAGACATATACTTAAAAAAAAAACAAAAAAACTATCAGCTCATGAGTCGTGTTTATGAATCTACACTGTCTGCACAGTATGTTTTTGAATCACACACAAAATTCTAAAGAGTTCATGAATCGAACCACATTGGTTAAGCTGTATATTTCTAATTCACTAAAAATGATCAGATCATGAATTATGTGTTTATGAATCTGACTACACTGGCACTCACAAAAAAAGTCATTTGTTCAGGAATCGGAACACACTGGTGAAGATTTATATTTTTAATACACTACATAGGATAGGTTTATGAGTCATGAGTCATGTGTTCATGAATCAGACGAAGCGAGATTACTGTTTACCGATTCACTAAAAAGAACCGGTTCATCTGTTCGTAAATCAGACTACACTAGTCATACAGTGAGTTACTGTGCACAGCACATGCCATTTTTATGTAATCACATTCAATTTGAAGTTCCAACTCGGGTAAAATATAACTTCTTTTGCCTTGGGGTTTTAGATTCAGCAGCGGCATTGCACCACCATTCAAAGCAGTATAAGAAACACTTGCAAGCAGTAAAGTATCTTCAAATGAATATCAAGATTAATATAAAAATCAATATTTTTACCCAGCCCTAATTATTGTAGTTTTTAGCAGCATCTGTCAAATGTCAATGCCTAGAGGAAGAATGTTACGCACATGAATTTTTCCTTGTCTTTTGTTGTCATTATTTAAGGCAAAGTTCATGTGTACCATCTGCGTGCTTTAGCACTTGAGGGGAAACAAAAGAGGAAGTGAGGAATTATACTGAGTGTGTTCCTTCTCTCTCCTCAAGTTTATCTGAAGATCATCGCTCGGGCTGTACAAACATTCACTTCTTTGACTGCACGCTGAGTTTTGTCGTCCCGTGCTCTTTCTTGTTTATCCATGTTGCGAAGCAGTGGAGTATCTACACGGTGGTCTCCCTAGAGCACTTCCTTCCAGCACTCTGGAGAGCTTCTTCATCGCTCTTCTGTCTCTCTGCACATTCTTCAATATATTTCCCCCCCTTTTGAAGTGGGGAATGAATCAAAGAGGTCTTTATAAAGGGTTTTCTTACTTTTGTGAAGAATAAAGGAACATTTTCAAGAGGTCATGAGTTTCATGGTTCATAAATAGTCCCTCAAATCAATGACTAAGCTTCTGGAAATCCTATTTGCGTGTCACACAAACAAGATGAAACATGATTAAACCTCATCTTGATTTAGGGTGAACAACTTCATAGCTCCAACTGTTCCTGTTAAACCATGTTACACATTGTATTCATTTAGCCTACCTCTGATTATATATGCCTAGATATGCGAAAAAAATGAATCTGTGGCTTTGAGAGAGAGCTCGAAGTCCCCGGAGATCCACTTGAAAATAATCTGTGCCGATTACTTTTAGAGGAGCCACATGTCGCAGTTGAACTCTTTGTTCCGGCAAAGTCTCCGGTGGGGAAGAATACAGAGCAAACATCAAACTGAGAAAGGATAATAATGTTATTGTTTCAAAACGTTGATTCTTTCTTTGTATAGGATTAACACTAGAGATCTTCTCTCTGGGATTTGCCATTCAAGGAGTGCCTAGTTCTCTTATCGCTGGATGTGTTGATAGTTCAGGACTTAAATGAAGGCCTGGGATGGATGTGAATTGGGAAACAATGATCGTATTGTCTCAGAGAGGACCAGAGGTGCAGTGCGGTCAGCATTACTGACACCAAAACACCATATCATATGAATACGCTGTATGATTCAAGTAGAAAGCCTGTCCATACACATATGGCTCATGACAAAACAATTTGTCAGTGTTTACACTAAACACATGTAGACAATGTCAAAATTCCCCAATTGACAAGAGTCATCGCTGCAGGAATAATCTGTTGTTTTTGACAACAAAAACTAAACAAACACACTGAGAGAAGAATCAGTGAAGCAATTTGGGATAAAACGAGTTTCATGTCCAGAATGTGGACGTCACGGTTGCTCATCTCCACACCTCGGCGTTTGGGAACGTGTCTGTCTTTATTTATTGCCATTGGTTGCGTTTCGTCTCACTCTGAATACTGAGCTTGTTTAACTGCTTTTGTGAACTTGGACATGACAACACACACACATACGCCCTCTACTAGAGAAGACAAATGTTGAGTGTGTTTAAGCGCACGGCCTTGTGAGAGGTGCATTGGGTGTGTTTGGGTGTGTGTGGATCAGGGTTTGTTTTCAGCAAGTGCAGTTTCAGGTTGGCCAATGTGAAAATGATTATCTGTCACTAAAATATGCTGACACATGAATGTCTGTAAATATGACTAAATAAATTCAAAACCAAAATCGATCCCATAGGATTGGAGGAACAGCCCCACTATTTGTCAAGCTTGTAACTTTGTGCAATTACACCATGACCTTAAAGGATTAGCACTGGTGAATGCTAATGGCAATGGACATGACAAGCTTCTCTTTGTAGTCTTGAATTGCATGATATGCCCAACATGCACATGCAGAATTAAAATATATCAATTATATATTATATATTAATTAATTCTGCAGAATTCCACATATTCCTCACTAAAGTCAGCTTAGAACAGTTAGAATTTGAATGGCTATGATTCTACATGCCCCATATACTTTTTCTGTCTATACCTTTTCTTTCTTTCTTTCTTTCTTTCTTTCTTTCTTTCTTTCTTTCTTTCTTTCTTTCTTTGATGACTATACCATCACTTAAAAAGTGACCAACATCATCTGATCTGAGTTTTTTTGCTATAACAAACGTGTATCAGAAACACACAGTTAAAGGAGTCAGAGAAATACTAATGTTAAAGAGTCAAAGATCAAGAGCCCAACTAAAGCAAGCACTGACCACCAGAATGGTTACTTCAAACGTTATTATATTTAATAAAACATCAACATCTAACCCTCTGTTAATTCTCAATAAGAATTTTAATATGAAATAAAGTCTGGATTATAATAATTGAAGATGCTGAGCTCTTGAGAGACCTGTTTCAGTGCGTTCACACCGCTGCCGGCGAGAGCATCAAAGTGACAGAAAGACATTCATTTTCAATGCGAGCCGACGGCGAGCTCCAGCGAGAGCGATGCGGCGCATCTTGGACGGTGAGCGTCGAGGAGAGTTGAAGTCAGGTCAACTTTATGAGCTATGACACGGTTCTGCGGCGACGAATCGGGAGGTGCAGGATGAGCCAGAAAACACTGGTGTTGTGCTGCATGTTGCTTTAGGCAGTAACTTGGTTACATTAATTCATTCAATTGTGCTCTTTCTGGTTAAATACAAGAGATTCACATTTTATAGTGAATGTGTTTTGTTAGCAATATATGTGTAAAACAACAGCGTTTTTTCTGTCAGAGTGTTTTGCACTTTATTTAAATTAGGATATTTTACATTTATTTTACAGACTTTGATTAGCTGTCATTTGACTGTTTTATTTTTAAGATTGTTTTGCAGTGAAGGTGTTTTATTGTAATAATTCAGGGAATACCTGTAAAATAACAGTATTTTTCTGTAGAAAAATTGTAATAAAAATTTCTGTTAAAGTTTTTTACACTTTATTTAAATTAGAATATTTTATTTAAATCTTAAGGTTTTTGTTTGGCAGCCCTGACAGTCATTGACCATTTATTTTTTTACAGTGTGTAACAGTTTTTGCTATCCTTACTTACATAAATGAACTGTAGTGTCCTGCACCCACTGGTAAAATATTTAAAAAATACCCAAAATGTCTGATTAATTTTTGTTTTGAATGTGTATATATATATACAATTCTGCAGATTTCTCCCGAAAGTCACCTTCAAAAATGTAAATAGCTCCAAAGACGCTCCAAAGACTCCGGCTGGGCTTATTAGTAAACTAAACAACACTGTTTACTGTCTTCATTCCCACAGTGGCTCCTCTTCCACTGTCATGGACTGTCAAACGTCCCAACGTCTAGAGAGCTTCAGCTTACTGAAGCCTACCAATCAATGTGATTGACAGCTCTCAGGAGGCGTGTCACAATAGATACCCCACCCTCTGTCACTTAAACCTGTCAATGAAGAAGCTTTGAGCTGTCCATCAAGACGTTGTCATAGCATTCACACCATTTCGGCTTGATGCGAAAAAAATTTAACTCACGCTTAAACACACACACTCTCTCTCTCACACACACACAACAATAATCATAAAACCTGATTCTAAAGCCCACGTGAGACCACCCTATTGCTCAAATAGCGCATAGGACACACTCTGGCTGTCTGTCCCCCTGTGTGCAAACATTCAGGCAGAATTATGCATTTATTAAAATCATTTTTATTTCTAGAATTCCCTCATGTGTGACTAAAGCTGAGGTCGGGATTCAAGGCCACACTGGGGTTTGAGTGTAAAAGATCTGAATTAATACGCTGATTCTCCGCTCATTTGCATTGTTGGAATAACGGCGGTGGATCTTTGCATACATAAATATAAATTGATGAATTAGCTCCTTGCCTCTGTGATTAGATAGTATTAAAGCCTTTGATCATGTGAGCTCTGGTAAAGTGACCTGTTGCATTCTCCCAATGTGTATGTATGAACCCTTCACACAGTACTTCAGACTATTTATTATATGAAAGAGCAATTGATTTTTAGATTTGTGACATGTTTTTTCATCTTAACCACATAATTCATTAACAAAACTGTAAATTCATAATACAGTTTCATTAATTCAATTCAATTTTTTGTTCATGTGCTCCACAGAGAGCTGTCAATCTGAAAACTATCATACCATGTAATGTGCCTCATTATGTGTTTGTGTTTGATACCCAAGTCACAGCAGCAAGTCTGAACATGAGATCGTAATGATGATTTACTAATCAGCGATACAATAAAGCTGTACTGATTCAGATGGGATAGGGATCTCATTATTTTTTACTAAGATGGGAGTGTCTGTCTGGATGTGAGCATCATGAAAGGTCAAGTGCATCACGAAACCTGCCTAAATAAACAAGACTTATATACAGTATGTGTGTGTGTGATATATTTATAACATTATGTATATTATAATGGAAGGGATTCATTAAGGTGAAGATCATGTGGGCTTTTTTGAGCAGTTTCTGTGATTAGACTCTCCTTATTGATTTCATTTTCTTTTTATGTCGGATGGGATGCCAGCAGCACTTGAACCACCATCTGTTACTTTACCCCGAAACTTGGCAAAAAGGTCTAAATCCATAATGAAGGTGCACTAGGCAGCTCATAGAGAAATTTTATATTTAGTCACGGTATTCAACGAAGGTCAAAACAAACGAGGAGACTCCAATCATAGACATTCCTATCCGGGACCCTAGAGTGAGCAGGACAACAGCAGGAAATTCTCTGTAATTTTTAGAGAGATTGTGCAAGAAAAACACAGTCATGTTTGATTCAGACAGGATTGAAAATACATCTGTCAAACACAAATTTACCTGAGCTCCTCAGGGCCTAATTACTCATTTCAATAAATACACCTGCATGATGAAAGTAAGAAATATCAGTTTAATTAATCAGAGACAAGTCACAGCATGTCACAGTATGGCATAGTAGCATCTAAAAGTACAAAACATAATAATAACCATCAACAGGTTATTACTGATTTTTTTTCATATACAGTTTATGTGTAAAAATAACAATATTTTTACATTAAAAAAAAAAAAAAAGTTTATCTCATGCCAGTAAGAAATATCAGTTTAATTAATCAGAGACAAGTCACAGCATGTCACAGTATGGCATAGTAGCATCTAAAAGTACAAAACATAATAATAACCATCAACAAGTTATTACTGATTTTTTTCATATACAGTTTATGTGTAAAAATAACAATATTTTTACATTAAAAAAAAAAAAAGTTTATCTCATGCCAGTAAAAGCACCAAAGTGCCTTTTTGGCTGTAAGCTGTACTTTTACAGTTTTAAAGGTGCCATAGAATCTCCATTTCACAAGATGTAATATAATATAAGTCTAAGGTGTCCCCTAAATGTGAAGTTTCAGCTCAAAATACCCCATAGATTTTTTTTAATACCATGTTTTAACTGCATATTTTGGGGTGGCATTAAATGCTTGTGCTCCCCGCCCCCAATCTCGCAACTGCCTTAAACACTGCATAAACACTACAGAAGTTCACAATATAACTCTCAAAATGGATCTTTACAAACTGTTTGTGATGCAGCACATCAGATCACGTAAGTATGTATTTTGTGGATGTTTGCTAAAATTTGATTTTGAATGAGTTATATATAAAAAAGATTTATATGTAAAGAATGAAGATGTGTTCATGAATTATACAGACTACACTCGTTTTCAGGTTAAAATGAAAATAACGACACGGCTCTTGTCTCCGTGAATACAGTAAGAAACAATAATAACTTTAACCACATTTAACAGTACATTAGCAACATGCCAACGAAACATTTAGAAAGACAATTTACAAATATCACTAAAAATATCATGATATCATGGATCATGAACACTTATTATGGATCCATCTGCCATTTTCACTATTTTCCTTGCTTGATGGCTTCATAATAGCCTACCTGCATAACGTCTGATGATTCGGCTGTGTAGCTCCACGATGTTAATACTGCCTTGGCTGCCTAGAACACTAAGTCTTTTGCACGAACGAGATTTACATAAGAAGGAGGAAACAATGGTGTTTGAGGCTTACTGTATGTCATTTCCATGTACTGAACTCTTATTATTCAACTATGCCAAGGTAAATTCAATTTTCAATTCTATGGCACCTTAAGCATATACACAAAGATTTCCCATATTTCAGATCTTGTTTCATTAAAGGGATTGTTCACCCAAAAATGAAAATGTGATGTTTATCTGCTTACCCCCAGGGCATCCAAGATGTAGATGACTTTATTTCTTCAGTCGAACGCAAATTATGATTTTTAACTGCAACCGCTGCCGTCTGTCAGTCAAATAATAGCAATGATTGGGAACTTGAACAATAAAGTCGAAAAAACTTCCATAGACAAATCCAAATTAAACCCTGCGGCTCGTGACGACACATTGATGTCCTAAGACACGAAACGATCGGTTTGTGCAAGAAACCGAACAGTATATAATTTTTACCTCTAATACACCACTATGTCCAACTTCGTTCAGCTTCCGGCTAGTGAGGTCTGATCGCGCTCATCTGTCAACGGAAGTGATGTCTCGCGCTCATTGAAGTATATGGGCGAGACATCACTTCCGTCATCACAACGAGTTTTTTGACCTCACTAACAGGAAGCTGAATGAAGTTGGACATAGTGGTGTATTAGAGGTAAAAATTATATAAATAATGTTCGGTTTCTCGCACAAACCGATCGTTTCGTCTCTTAGGACATCAATGTGTCGTCACGAGCCGCAGGTTTTAATTTTGATTTGTCTAAGCAAGTTTTATTTACTGTTATAGTTGAAGTTCCCATCTACTTCTATTATTTGACTGACAGACGGCAGCGGTTGCAGTTAAAAATCTTAATTTCCGTTCAACTGAAGAAAAAAAGTAACCTACATCTTGGATGCACTGGGGGTAAGCAGATAAACATCAAATTTTAACTTTTGGGTGAACTATCCCTTTAAATGTGACAGTCTGAACTATATCACGCTTCTTAGATATTAATGATTCTCTGCCATACAAGTAAAATCACACTTCTCTGCTCTGCTTTTTTCAACACTGTTACTATTCTCTGCCCATGACTTTGCATCTTCTCCATCTGGAGTGAGCGTGAGAAACTTCTCTGTTGATTCATTTGTAATTTTTACAGAAAGAATGACACCCGGTTTGTTCATGGTTATCTTAAGTTGAGTTCTTTCAAAATCTTCTTTCTCTCCCTGCAATGTGTTTCCAGTTATATAGGGTTCCTCCTGTCTTTATAAGTTGAGTCATGTTCAAACTCCTTCAAAATGTGGCGTTGGTCATGACAGAGCAAAAGTAAGGAGTAAACCAGACACTTATTTAAAAGTGACACACTCATATGGTGAATGTAGGAAGGTCAAATTGTTGTACTGGTGAAGTTGTACTTTATGTAATTTATTTTTTATTTTTTTGATGACATTTGTAACATAAACTACAATTATTATTAGCATGATTATTATTACAACATTAGCATGATATTAGCATTTTCACTTCTACACCGTTCATTATATTTGTAACACTTTACAATAAGGTTCATTAACATGAACTAAGAATGAACAATACTTCTACAGCATTTATTAATCTTAATGTTAATTTCAACATTGACTAATACATTATCAAAATCAAAAGTTTGCTAACATTATTTATTGCACTGTGAACTAACATGAACAAACAATGAACAACTGGATTTTTATTAACTAACATAAACAAAGATTAATAAATTCAGTAACAAATTTGCTTGTTGTTAGTTAATGTTACATTAACTAATGTTAACAAACGAGACCCAAAGTGTTACCATATTTCAGTTTAAGTTTTGTTCTACTACTTCTTTGTTATGTCTGAAGCTGGTACTTCTAACTCAATTTTTCTCACATTCTTATTGTGATGGACATCCCTATCATACTCCTGTCGCACTTCTGTCAGCCTGTCATCTCGTGGCAGGTCATCTGAAGACAATCAGGTACAGAGAGAGGAACGGAGCAAGGGGACGCAGTGAAAGATGAGTGTGAGAGGAGGAGAGGAGAACAATGTGAGGGCTGTTGAGTAAAGAATCACAGAACAGGACATTAGCCAGGAAAAGACAGACTGAGAGAGAGAGAATGCTGAAGATGATGGTACTAGATTACACGCTAATGGAATGAAAGGACACCTGTGGAAGATCGAATCTGGATGTGGGAATCCATTAAAATGCAGTATTATATTAAATTTAATTAAATTATAATAGAAGTTAAAAAAATCTATATCGTAGAAAGGCTTTTATATTTCTAAATTAATTAAGCTTGATTTGTTAAATTACCTTCCTCAGTCATCAGTCAATTTAATTCACATTTGCATCAAAGTGCATTTGAACAGGAAAGTCAAACTTTTATTTACATTCTAAATTTATATTATATAACAGTTAAATTACATAATATTTATAATGTTGTAATTTAATTAATAACTGAATTTTCTGTGGCTGTTCAACCAAAAAAACAGATTCGGTCAGAAACAAAACGGGCGAGTCATTGAATCATTTACTCAAGTGACTCGTTCAACAACTGATTAATTAAAATATTAAAAGCCACTGCTGTGTGTTGCTAGGAAACACGAAGATATGAAAAAATATTTCATTGGTGTCTAAAATGTAAGTTACAGTATTAACTACTTGTTTATTGAACTGTTGTATAAAAGCTATGTCACATTTGCAATAGTAGGCCTACAACAGTACTCTTGCTCATTGAAGTTCTTATAATAAGTTTAATATTGCTCTTTTTCAGAATGTTACATTTTTGTTTTATTGTTTCTCACTTGGTTCATAGGGAATATGCTAATTTGTTTGTGCGTGTATAAATGCTGGCTATAAATGCCAGTCTCACAATGGGCAGCATTGTTCAGACACACACACACACTAATATATATGCAAACAGGACTGAATGGAGACAGATGGAGGGGAAAAAAGGGGGAAAATGATGAATAACTTTACAGTAAAGAGCCGTAATGCCTCCCAGCTTTAGCTTACATTTCAGTGCTTAGATAGCATCTCAAAAGTGCTGAGTTTAATCTATAGGGTCATATACATTTTCCCTTTATTTCCATCTCTCCAGCATTATAAATTCGGCTGGAGAAAAGCCACTTAATAGCTAAAACGGGTGTTAGCTACATCAAGAGACTTGAGCGGTAAAACTGAAGCAGCTGCTTTTAAATTGGCCTTAATGAGATGCTGTTACTGACGCATGGAGCCCTGACACGCAACCATACACACACACACACCTTTGCTGCCTGAAGATAGCTCAAAGTTTCTTACATAGTCAGGAGGTTGCTTCAATTTTTTTTTTTTTTTTTTTTTTTTATTTACAACACAAACCCACATATCATACCATGTTCACAGTGCTCTCATTCATGTCTAGAGTTAGACATACACAGATGAGACCCTTGGCTATGTTTTAGCTGTGGGTCTTACACCCCTCTTGTTGCCATGGGTACACTTTGGACTGTGGAATCCACCCCAGGAGTGTGTGTGTGTGTGTGTGTGAGTGTCTGTGTGTGCGTGTGCATGCCCAGAACCCAACAGAGATCAGAAGAGCATCACTCTCAAGTTAAGATCGATATCTTACCCCCCACCCTTCTGAACTTCTACACCACATCACACACACACACACACAGATGGGTATTGTGCATGCCGGTCATGACCACCGTATCTCAGGATTAGACTGAATACGAAGACAAAAATTGGTGTTGTGAAAATGAAATAATAAGGAAAGGGAAGAAAAAACTGGATGGGTGTAATTGCAATTTATTTCCACTTCAGAGCCTGTGGGGTAAAAGAGAGAGAGAGAGAGAGGAATAAAGAGGGAAATCCTTTAATATTCACAGCCTTGAGATGAGATGAGAGAATACAGCCATACCTTCAGGTCCATGAACAATAATGAGCTTTTTATTTCACCCTGTATGTGTGTGAGAGAGAGCTTTGTGGTCAGGAATTAGGATCATCCACGTCTGAATGCCCTTTGCAGTAATTTATGTGTTCATGGAGTCATCTGCCTCTATCTCTGTTTCTGTGTAGAAAATCAAGTCGTGGCTCTTTATTTACAGTATGAAAGTAAAATAGCTTATGTCATGACACTAGCAGTCTGAGAAACCTTATTCACAGATGGATTCTTTGAAAATGAATCTGGCGTAATAGCATATAAATTCTGCCTGTCTGTCTCCCCTTTATACACACATGCTTCAATAGGTGTATGTTGTGGCGATTGTAAATCAATGGAGCAGCATGTAATATCTCTGACTGGTAATGATCGATCACTGTGGTCTTGTTATGTTGCATTAGTTTGAGACCAACCACCGACAGGAGCTTTCAAACTAATCTGGTCTAATGGGAGGTCTTCATCCTTTCAACTTTCATCCCATCGATTGGGCCCATTTAAACGCTCATGCGTTCATTAGTGAAAATGTACTCAACTTGAGAATATACCGCTCATTCGCGTATCATTTCTGTAATTTAATTCACATTTTTACATTAACAACATTATCCCAAGAAACCTATTTGATGTCAACAATAAATAAGAATGGTAGAGTAATATTGCCTTAATTTACATAAAAATCATTTTATATTATATTAATATATTGATATGTGAATTGTTTTATGAAGTGAAAATAACTTTTTAAATCCTCAGTGAATTTATATATGACACTGGTTGACAAAAACAATAAAATACGTAGAAAAAAATGTCTGTAAGGATTTTGGTTACAGTTTTAAATTCTGTTGAGCTTCTGTGCTGTCAGCTGTCTCTGTATAGGCAACTATCTGTCACTCGGATGATTCCACTGCTGAATTTGAGTGTGACATTAGCATGTTGCTAAGCTAATAACAAACAAGCTCACTAGGTTTTAAACAGAGCCATTGTGTAGAGTCCTCCCTCTAAATGTTTCAACATTTGCTCTCATGTGCTCTTTGTACAAACTCAGTGAAATCACCACTTGAACAAAGAATGAAAAGCAGAGAGGAATCGACAAAAAGTTGATAATGAGTGTCTCTCTATCTCGCTCTCTCTCTCTCCCACATACTACAGATGTGCTCACTCTTATTATACCATTTCTTCCCCCTGGAATTATAAGGTTATTTCTGCATTCTGAGCTGTTTGGAGATATTGAGCTTCAAAGTTTTGCATTCCATTCAACTTTGTAGATAGAACCTTTTTGTTTTCTAAATAAAAAGTCCCAAATTGTACACAGCATTAAAAAAAATCACATAATGTAAATAAGTTGTCACAGAATAAGTATATGTGAATAACTAAATTTTGACAAAAATGTCAGATAGAACCTTAGAATTCAAGGGGACAATATGCCTCATATCATACCTCTTTCTTCTAACATTATACAATAATTGCAATATTTATATATTTATTATTGATTTAAGGCAGGGGTGGGGAACGTTGATCCTGGAGGGCCATTGTCCTGCAGAGTTTAGCTCCAACCCTAATTAAACACACCTGAAACTAATCAAGGTCTTCAGGATTACTAAAGTTACAGGCAGGTGAGTGTTTTTTTCAGGGTTGGAGCTAAACTATGCAGGACAATGGCCCTCCAGGATCAACTTTGCCCACCCCTGATCTAAGGTGTAATGTTACACAAAACTGAAGGTTCAGTAAGTACCTCTGTTTTGAAGTCACGGTTCTGTATGGGTTTGGTACAACAGGGGAGAAAACTAAACAAAATTGCTTTTTTTTTTCTTTTTTTTTTTTTTTATTAAACAGTGGTTTATTGAACAAATTGTGTCTCTGTGTTTAAGTGAATTAAATTATAAAAGTTTCTTAGATCTCTGCTAATGCTGTAAATATACAGCAAGCATTTTTACTCATTTTCATACACAATTATGATCACAGTGTCAGATTATGGATTATTAAAGACTTGTTTTCACTTGGCTCCTTGCACAATTATGTTATGAAAAAATACTTTTTACCATAGTGCATGATTTGTAAACAAATATATTTTGTAGTTTGCATCACTTACCCTGCTCCATATGTTCAGTTTCACTGCCGTACTAAGTTTGCTCTGTAGCTCAGCTGGTACAGAATTGTACTTGAATGCGAAGAGCTTGGGTACGAATCCCGTGAAAGACAAGAGTCCAAAAACAAGCTAAAATGCCATTATGATTGCATTTTTGTTACATTTGCTTTTGTTAACACTATATTGGGTAGATTTAGAGTTTAGTGTAGGTGTATGTTATTAAACGTGATGGAGCATTAAGCTTTTAGCGGCACTCACCGGACATTTCAATTTAGAACTGCGGTGATACGTACAAATTCCAACATAATAAAACATAATATTCAATTTCATCAACACGGTTTTAGCACCACTCACTGGACATTTCACTTTGAAGCTGTCGCAAAACATGAATGACGCAACATATTTTGTTTTTTGCAAAAATATTGACACATGTACGTTTTTTTAATGAGCCTGGGCTGGGTAAATGTAATGCTACATGACATAGTGTTTACAAAATGTTTTATTGATGTCTTTCCGCCGTTGAGACACTGATTGAGCAATTACACAAGAAATGATATGTTTCAGTAAGTTGTACTGTATCTTTCAACATACCTTCTGATGTTCATTCATTTTTATTCTGTAACTAGCATTAAAGAGGAAGAGATGACCTTGTTCACTCGCGCTGCCTTGAACAGAGGCTCCTATACTATGAGTTTTTATTATTATGCCACATTAAAGAGTGTCAAAACTGCATTTTTTTGTTTGAATTTCATGATAAAATGGACAGAATTTGAAAGATGACACTTTGTTTATTATCAAAAGTAACAAAACGTGAAGATTATTGAAATTATTGGTGGTTAAGCTAAAATGCTGTATTCGTCATGTACATATTATGTGAAACAAACCATAAGACACATAGCGTGAAAAGGCATAATAGAGGGAATAGTATACTGACTATATCTAAAGTCTCTCTCTCTCTTTGTCTCTCTCTGTTCAGCAGCAGCCCTAAAGCACATTTATGGATGGTGGATGGGCTGATCTCATAATAATATACATTCATCAGTGTGTGTGTGTGTGTGTGTGTGGTCCTGCTAAACCCTACGTTAAATGTCCCCACAAAGATGAAATCCTTGCCCTAGTGGGGACATTTTTTGGTCCCCAACAGCTTATAAATCATATTAAATTATATGTTTTGAAAATATAAAACTGAAAGTTTTTTGTGATGGGTAGGTTTAGGATTAGGGGATACAGTTTGTACAGTATAAAAATCATTATGGCTAGGGAGAATAAAAACCCAACCTCTCTCTGTGTGTGTGTGTGTGTGTGTGTGTGTGTGTGTGTGTGTCTGTTGAAGAGTGCAATCTCCTTTCAAAACAAAGAGAACAAGTCTCCATTGTCTTTTTCATATGGATGGGCTACAGGCTTTTATACGTGAAATAACAGCGTGTGTGTGTGTGTGTTCCTCATGGCATGCTTTATTCTAGCAGCACTCAAGCTGATGAAAACAATTTTTCTCTATCCTCTCTCACTTCCTCTCTCTCACTCACTCACACACATGCAGGTATATGATGACAACAGGACAATGCTGAATGTGTGTGTCGAGTTTAACAGCCTGTAGCGGTAAGATAGGACGACATATCTGCTGTCCGACCCAGAACATTCCTGTAATGTAAGAATGACGTTGAACTAGGACACTTCACACATACACACACACACAGTAAAAATTCTACATATCCGCAGTGTGTGTGTGTGGGGGGGGGAGGATATTTGGGTGTGTGAGTCTCATCCAGCCCGTGGGAGTGTGTGGGAACCTGTCACAATAATCGGAAGAGTGGTGTAACATTACACCTAACTGCTGTGTTCAGTAACACACACACACACTCACTCTCGCACAAATGCATCGTCACTCAAAACCCCAAACACACACTTTCACCCCAGACCCTTCAGGTAGAGTGCCAGTGTCACATTACGGTGTCTGTGAGAAAACACTCACTAAAGCTGTTTACAGTCCTGAGCTTTGGTTTACTGCGATAAAGAGACTGATAGAGCTTTCTCATCTGATGCAATCACAGAGGGGAGTAGGGTATCCAAACAATTCACTGGATTGTATTTAAAAAATCCAGATTCATGTACAGACTATGCAGGTTTATTTTATATAGTGTAACATAACTGATTGTTTAAATGCAGTTAAAGTACATAAAGTCTAACAGAAGTGCTTGAGTGCAGTTTAGAGGGGTTCAAACTCTTTTTAAGAGGGCTGGGACAATATATCGATGCATTGCGATTTGTCGATCGTTTCTGATATTTTCCATATGCATTGCAAATCGATTCTGAGCTTAGTTTTAACAGCAGATGGCGCTCTAGGCGCTTATTTAGCTGCACACTCAAATGCTCATGAAGAAGAGTGTTTGTGCATTCGGCTGAGTGTGAGAATGCATTTGCTCCTCAAAATGCTTTTATGATGCGAGATTAATGTAAACAACCCACTGCAAACATCCTTGTAATTCACTTGAACCTTTTCGAACTTTATGAATGATTATTTTATAGAAGGTTCAAGTGGTGTGTGTGTGTAAGGATTCGGAAGGAAGCAGAGTAAGGCTGTTTCTAAAGCACGCAGTGCCATCTGCTGATGAAAACTAAGCTCAGAAACAATAGAGTGCCCCAGGGATGACACATTTTTGTAGGCAAAACCCGGAAGCGAGTTAGCATTTTAGGAGTTCCGGTTCCAATGCCGTCAAGTCTATGGGTTTTTTGAATGGGTTTTTGCTAAATCGCCTGAAATAAGGTCTGTGGTTAACAAAGCCTCTAAATTCTTTCACGTTTTGATCTATGACATAAAACACACCAGTTATAACCCACTTGTGATTTTTTAATCTTTTACTGTGTCTTAAAGGTACAATTTGTGATATTTTTTTCCGCTAGAGGTCACTAGAAGCCTATTCAAAACAAAGGCGTAGTTTTATGACGCCAAGTTTTAGAGCGGAAACTTGGGACATGTGGTCTCCATCTCAACGGACGGTGCAAAAGAATAGGGATTGGAGTCTGGAAGAACTCATGTTCGTGGATGCGATTATTAACGTTACTGTAGTATGAAGCAGAGCAGGAGCGAGTGTTGTGGAGCTGAACGAGGAGCTGGAGCGATTGATCAACACACGCCTCACGAGCAGCGGGACTTTTATTATGACAGTCGCCGGCGCCGCTTCCGCTTTTCCGGTCATGAGTTTACGGGAGCTGTCCTTGTCGACAGAACCAGCGGCAGATGGTAAACAATAATTATATTCCATAAATAAGTAACACAATCCACCATAAAATGTGCAAGAAGTAAATAAGGAACTGCTTGAAGCAAGCTAGTGGTTTGCTGGACGCTAGACAATACTTCCGCATTTGTCCACGGCACTGTTGTCATGTGGTTTCTACGTCAGTAAAGGCGGTAACAAAGGTAACTGACGTCATTGACAGGCGACTGCACTGCCCCGTGTCACTGTTTAGAATGGGAATTTTCTCATGATTTACAAGTAGTTGAAAACATTAGAGATATTGTTAGTAATCAGCTGGACAAAATATATAACACTAGCCTAGTGGTTTTTGGATATTTTACTGCAAAAATTTTACATATTATACCTTTAAAATTAGCGGTTGCTAACAAATTGCTAAAAGGGACTACTTCCTTTGGCGGGGACTTTAGACGTCATCATTAAAAATGGGACATTTGGACAGCACTTCTCATGAAAAAGTGGATAAGTATTCATAACAGCGCAGATCATACTCAGCGAGAATGTTTTTAAATAGAGTTTTTAAATTCAGTTTGAGGAAGTTTGGTGGTGACGACGTTGATCCGCGACCATTGTGTGCTGTAGTCCGTTTATAGCTTACTGTTAGCCTGACGACTTTATTTAGGCTTCAAAATCTATAAATGTTGTGTTAACTTGTAAAGATTATCTTGATAGACAAAACGTGTAAGTGTCATAACCCTTTGTTAAACACAGAGCTTATTTTCTGCGATTTTCCAAAAGTTTATGGGAAAAATGAATAGGCTTTCGATCGAGGTATCGAAAGCCTATTCATTAGGCTTTCGTGCGCCACTAACTTCCGGGTTGGCCTAAAACGCGTCATCCCTGGGGCACTCTATTAGAGAGAGAATTGTATGGAGCCCCTAAAGGGACATGGTAGTAGAAAAAAATGGGAAGGAAGGAAATTTTATGTGGTGTTGGAAAAAAATTTGTAATGGGAGGATTTTTTTTTTTAATCTTTTGCGTTCCCTCGCAAAGATTGCATTCCCTCGCAAAGATGTTTTGCGTTCCCACGCAAAACTTTTGCGTTCCCACACAAAGATGTTTGCGTTCCCTCGCAAAATTATAATCGTTCCCTTGCTTTGAGCTCGGACAAACACTTCCTCTTTAATGTCCCGCTGGCTGGCAGTAGTGTTTCAGTTCACAAATAAAGCGTGTCTCATAGAGGTTGAACTTGTTGGACTCAAAAATGAAGAAATGCAGTCAGTGCTTTTGTCAAGCAGTTCAGTTGGCAATATATTCACAGATTCGAGCTTCCCGGATTAATAACTCGTGAGCTAAACGTTGTTAAAACACAAATGCAGCTACTTCCAATCATAGTAACCTAGACAACAAGATACAACAACCCAATTTTCCTCAAATGTGTTTTATAATAAATTGGTCTCTATGAGCAGGCAGCAGAGATATACAACCATGAAGGGACCGTCTGAAAAGTGCAAAAAAAAAAAAAAAATCCTCCCATCCCAAATTTTTTTCCACCACCACGTAAAATTTCCTTCAGTCCCATTTTTTCTATCTATCTATCTATCTATCTATCTATCTATCTATCTATCTATCTATCTATCTATCTATCTATCTATCTATCTATCTATCTATCTATCTATCTATCTATCTATCTATCTATCTATCTATCTATCTATCTATCTATCTATCTATCTATCTATCTATCTATCTATCTATCTATCTATCTATCTATCTATCTATCTATCTATCTATCTATCTATCTATCTATCTATCTATCTATCTATCTGTCTGTCTGTCTGTCTGTCTGTCTGTCTGTCTGTCTGTCTGTCCGTCTGTCCATCCGGCTTAAAACCTTCAAACTTCAAGCTTTTAAAACTAGCCTACTTAAAACTCTTTTGGACAGGCTTTCAGCATCAAATTTTGTCTTGACAGGCTTTTTAAAGTCTTGTTATATTTGTAGAAATATAAAATACTACTCAGTTATGACTGTACTTCAGTCCAGTAACTGAATATGGGGGTCAAATGGAGTCCAACAGTGTGTGAATGTTTATCTATCTTCCTTTTTTGGGGTTAGATGATATGTGCCTGGCATATTCTTGACTTTTACACAAAACATCATTGTTCTCTCTAATACTGTAAACAGGGCTTAAAACTTTAAGTGTTCATTTTGACAGACAGCTCTATAAAATGTGTTTATATATGAGTGACTATGAACATGAGGGTTTGGGTGTGTTGTTCAGGGCAGGTGGAATATAGTCCCTAGAAACACACAAACATATTTATTGTTATGTTAAAAGCTGCAGTCCAGAAGTTTTGCCTCTTTGTCGCCATCTCTGTTTGAAACTTGCAATTGCAGTTATATGCAGAATTATTATTGTTACGTGTGTCGTGCATCGACATGACTCCGTGCGGATGAATCTAATGTCTGTTGTCAGTCAACACATCGGTGTTTATACTGTACTTCGGAAACACAGATTCTACGTCTTGGATGTATGACCAAAATAAGAATTTTCACTGGAAAATATCATTTGAACAAGTAAGTAACATGTCTGCCACTTTTGTTCTGAGCAACTGAGGAAAAAAGCATTAGGCCTACAATAAATCACACTGGTGATTAAATCTAACAGTTGTTTAGCTTGGATCACGTCAAACCATGCAAATTATTATTGTTGTTATACTTTGTTCTCAAATTGTTAATGTTAACAACATCAGCATTGCGTGGCTATGTGTATTTAGCATTATCTGTAGATTTCAATGACTACGAGTGAATCTCCAGTTGTCACTGCTGATTGTCATTTGGATCTTTCTGGATTACAATCCGTCATCAGAATTATAAGTTTAATTATTTCAGCTGCTGTGAGAAAAGGCTATAAATGATCCGCTACAAGCAGCATCCTCACGTGATATAGCTACTAGCCGAGACTCCTTCCTTTCTGTTTACAGATGTGATATAATGATGCAAAGACAAATGGCTGCATGCTCGAATTTCCAGCGGAAACCCACCAGTACCGCTCTTATTATAAAACATTATTACAAGCTTACCGTTGTGCATCGGGCTAAGGTAAGGAGATAGTTTTGAACACTGGCTGGTTATGTACTTTCTCAAAAATTGATTTTGGATAATTTTTAAACAAAAAAGTTATGGACTGTAGCTTTAATGCATTACTCACATACACCATTTAAAACAATCTGTGAATTGGCATGGTAACCATCTCCTTATTTGTTTTATTTATATGACCTCTGACCACAGAAAGAGGTAAAATATGACATATGGCTTATGTGCAGCTATAGTACTAAAATTAACAAAATTGAGTGTTGAAACCGCTCAGACTGTTAAACTGTTCCAATTGTCATTCCTCTCTGTGTTTATTCTTTATACACACAAAGTTTGGTTATATGAGTAGAGACAACTAAACGTTTTTTTTTTTTTGTTGTTGTTTTTTTTAAATACGTATAGTGTGTTTTGAACATTAGGTAACACACCAGCACTAGAACTGAGAAAAATGGCTTCAAAATGTATTGATTCAGAATTAAATAATAAATTCAATAATAATAATAATAAAAAAAAAGTGTTTCAAGGCTGCCATGGCTCTCTTCCAAGAAGTTTTAGGCTGGCATCACACTGGCATCTTAAATGCAGTTAAATCAGTTCTTGTTAAATTCAAATTAGATTAATTCTTTTCATACATTATAAACTGTGTTTGCAACTTTGGCCTCATATTATGACTGATTTCTTGTCAATTTTCACTTTCCATTGCATGGTTGAGCCAAACACATTTGTCACAGGTCAGATCGTAAGAGATCAAAACGTTCAATATCAATATCAATATTAAACATTGTGACTCCTGCATTTTTAAAAAAATAAAATACTACTCAGTTATGATTGTAATTCAGTCCAGTAACTAAATATGGGGGTCAAATGAAGTCCAGCAGAGATGTGTGAATGTTTATCTATCTTCACACACAATCATAATATTATGTGATTCACTCCCACATTTAAATGCATTTGCCACTCCCAAAACTTAGCAGTGTATGTGCACCATGTCCATGGCGTTTGTTACCTCTACTTTTGTCTACAACACACACCCACACACACATATTTGCATTTGCTATTGTGTAGCTTCCCTCGTCTCTCTGTCTAAAGCTGACTGAAGTGTGACTAAACACATTTCCATAAGTCTCATCTCCACTGCACATAATCTTCCTCTGCCTCTCTGGCTTTCAGTTCACTTTAGCTTCTTTGTTTGTGAATGTTCAGTATTCATTGTCTTCAAAATATCGAGATCTTCACACAGTATGGGATCAATCAGACTTTTACGGCAGTGGTCCTCAGAGCTTTAATTGTTTACTATGGCAGAGGAGATTTTATTTGGATCAGGTACCATTTACATAATGTCTCACTTTGAATTGAATTTTCATAAAATATGCACGTGTGCATGATGGAGGTGATGTGGAGTGTGTGTATTTGCCTGATTGAGGTCTCTTAAATGGATAGTTCACCTTTATTCATCCTTATGTGCAAACCTGTATGACTTTCTTTCATCTGTGATAAAAAGGAAATTAAATAAAAGGAAATAAATTGAAGAATGTAGGTAACCAGTTGTGGTTACCATTGACTTCAACTGTAAGAAAAAAAAAATCATAATATTCAAAACATCTTTTATGTTCCACAAAAGAAAGTCTGTCCTTTGGAACGACAGTAAATTATTTTTGGGTGAACTATCCTTTAAAGCTGCAGTGTGTAATTTCAGAGAAACTATTGTGGCACCAAAAAAATGGCTTAATCTCAACCCTCAGAGTGGCAACTGCATGATGGAGACGAAGATAATAATGAATCAAATGATACTTGATTTAACTCACTCATGTTTTAGAAGCATGATGACTGTTTTGATTTGGGTGACTGTTCTGGGCTGCGTTTCCCAAAAGCATCATAAGCCTAAATTGATCGTAGAACCATTGCCATCAACCTAGGCTTACGATGCGTTTGGGAAACACTACCCTGGACTGTTTTGGATGTTGTCTATATGATCCTACACCAACACAGAGGACAGAAGGATCATCTTACATGACAGCCCGTCACTTAACAGTAAGATAAACCAATAATCTACCTGCAAACAATCCCAAAACCAAGTTTAAAGAGATTAAACAACATCTGTATACCTCTCTGTCAAACCTAGATGAAAGGAATGAAAAGAAAGATAAATGTAGAACCCGAAGAGGTGAAACATTTATGAAGAGATGAAAAAGACTCAGGGATTAAAATATATAAATAGACAATAGTGAAAATACACAGACCTATGCATACTCTTAATAAAAGTACAACATTATTGCGCTCATGATGAGCAATATTATGAGCACACAAATATACACTGATCAGGCATAACTTTATGACAACTGACAGGTGAAGTGAATTACACTGATTATATCTACATCACGGCGCCTGTTAGTGGGTGGGATAAATTAGGCAGCAAGTGAGCATTTGGACCTCAAAATTGATGTGTTAGATGCAGGAAAAATGGGCAAGCATAAGGATTTGAGTGAGTTTGACAAGGTCCAAATTGTGATGGCTAGACAACTGGGTCAGAGCTTCTCCAAAACTGCAGCTCTTGTGGGGTGTTCTCGGTCTGCAGTGGTCAGTATCTATCAAAAGTGGTCAAAGGAAGGAACAGTGGTGAACTGGCAACAGGGTCATGGGCAGTCAAGGCTCATTGATGTATGTGGGGAGCGAAAGCTGGCCCGTGTGGTCCGAACCAACAGACGAGCTACTGTTGCTCAAATTGCTCAAGAAGTTAATTCTGGTTCTGATAGAAAGGTGTCAGAATACACAGTGCATCACAGTTTGTTGCGTATGGGGCTGCATATCCGCAGACCAGTCAGGGTGCCCATGCTGACCCCTGTCCACCGCCGAAAGCACCGACAGTGGGCACGTGAGCATCAGAACTGGACCTCGAAGCAATGGAAGAAGGTCTGGTCTGATGAATCACTTTTTCTTTTACATCAGGTGGATGGCCGGGTGTGTGTGCGTAAATTACCTGGGGAACACATGGCACCAGGATGCACTATGGGAAGTGGGTCTAGTGGGGTCCATGCCTTGATGGGCTGTTTTGGCAGCAAAAGGGGGACCAACACAATATTAGGAAGGTGGTCATAATGTTATGCCTGATTGGTGTACATCACACACACAAGTTAAGATGTCTGAAAGAACAGATCAAGACTATCATCCACATACATTCAACAAAATAACTTAACACACATGGTACAGGTTCATACCAACAAAACAAGACTTTTTTCAAGAGTGTCTCCCTCCCAGTTACACAAGTTTTAAACTTGCATAGCATTGCATGTTGTTAAACTGATCATTATAATCTTAAATTAATAATTTTAATAATAAGTTTTAATAATTTTATGTAATTTTGTCATTTTTATTAGTTTTGGTGTTTTTTTATTAAATATTTCTATTCAGTTTTAATTTTGTTTCAGTCATTTTAGTACTTCAGCTTAAACTTAGATTATTTTAGTTATTTGCCCGTATATCAATTAATAATTTTTTTTTAGTTTTAGTTAAGTTTTTAACTTTTTTAAGTTTTTAGTTAACAATAACAACATGTGGAAAGAGAATCACAAACTCCTCCTCTTTCGTATAGCGCAGGAGGCTGTAGGCAATTTTAGCTGAAAAAGCATGCACAAACATACCTTTTAAAACATCAAGAAATAGTACACCAGCTTAGAACTTTTTTATACTGTTTTCAGTATGAACTGATACATACTAATTCTAATCTCTCTGTTTGTCTTCAGTGCATTTGTTTTCACCTTTGTCTTCCTGTGATTCTTATAAAAAAGGCTTTTAATGGGAAAATCTTCATGCAGGTTAGGGGCATTTGTTCTACCTGTCAGCATCTGCTTTATGCAGCATCAAAGGTTAGATGTGGATGTACATATGGTTGCACTCACAGCACACAAACACAAAACTGACATGTTTATGAACCGGATAAATCGACACAGTAACAGAGATCAGAACAAAGGACCCTGGGAAAGTTCAGAGGTCACTGACAGCTGTCACCCCTCACATTAACACCTCAAGATGTGAGGAAGATTCTGATCGGACACGGTGGTCCCCTGGGGCACAGGTACAGGAAGAAAATCTGTCATCAGATGGGTCAACTGTACAAATTATTCAAATTAGTTCAAATTAGTTCTGTGTCAAGGAACCTGTGCAAAAAAATGTTCTTTTTTGTCATCACTAGTGTGCTGGTATTGAAAATACCAATTTTCAGTATCAGGCAGCATAACGAGCTGTTTTGTACAACTAAAAATAACTGGAGGCGAATTTACAAATGGCCGCGCCGCTCTTACCTAAAAATAAGGTGGATATAGGATTGTCTGCGGGTCCCATAATGGCCCCATGCCAATTGCCCACATGGATTTCATGCAGGATTGCATTTGCCACTAGGTGGGCCTCAACTGAGCAACATGCACAAGACCCATCTCAGTCCTAGCTTTAAGTTTTATGTGGGCACTACTAAGTGTCTACATGGTCTGAAATAAGGGTTGGAAGTGGGTTTGTCCACAGGTATGATGGCCACATGCCAATTGCCCATGTGGGCACCCCTACATTTTTTTTTTTACTTCATGCTCTCAAAAAAATCTCAAAATGAATTCAGAAAATAAAAACATTTTTAATTATAGAATTGTAGAGTTGTATGGATTTCTGAATTGCAATTTCAATGTATTTATGAATAAATTAATAAAACTTGAAAAACAATAAATGTAACATCAAGGATACATTTATTAAAATCAACATTTTTTTTTCCTGATATATCATTCACCAAATGAAAATCCAACAGCTTCAGAAACTCTAATGCACATTAAAACACACACCTACACTATAGTCTCTGATTTTTTTACACTAACTGGATAAATCATGTTGCACGTGTCTCAGTTCACTTCTGCATGACGACACACACACACTGAAATGCACTCAGTGTTGGGTCACATTGCCCCTATTCAGACAGGAAATGACAGAAACATGTTATGATGGAAATGTAAAATATATGTCAATCAATTTGACAAGCCTGTGACAGAATGCAAATGAAAGAAGCTGTTCTCAAATTCTTGTGCATGTGTGTGGTGCAATTGGGCCTTTGGTAAAACCCATATCAAGCTGAGTCAGTGTTTGTAATTGTGTTTGTGCTTAAATTGATATTGAGCGAAATGTTCTCTTGCAGAGGCTCAAACAACATGATGCTCAGCTTTCAGTACCTAACCTCATCACAAGACAAAAAGAAAGATAAAGCTATTGAGGTGAGCCCACCGCAGACACTCACAGAGAGAGAGAGAGAGACAGACAGAACAGAAACGTTAATGATAAAAAACACATTGGGACTCAAAGAAGCTGACAGGAGCAAAAAATGGACAGGCGCTGAAAAATAAGTGAACACAAAGAAGCAAATTGAATGAAAATGCTCAATCTTTCCTTCATTCTCTCTCTCTGTATTGATCTTTTTCTTTTGACTGATGAAGTCAAGCAGAGATGATAAACAGATGCTGATGGTTTTCTCTGTTAGCACAGCTCTGACGCACTGCAATGCTAACACACTTTACACAGCAGAATAAGAACTCTGACAGAGCGTTTGATGGAGAGGAATGCATAAAGATGCTTTAAGAGTAAGTAAAGAGTCAGCTCATTCCAAAACCAAGCTGAAATTCTGGGAAATGGATTTTTGAAAGCTCAACTGGACCCGTCTCTATGATACTCCCAGTGATTAGAGTTCTGAACATTTGGTCGCATCAAATGAAAATACATTTTATTAGTCAGATCTGAGTTAAAGAATTAATATAAATGATAACACGTTCGTCAGATTATCAAGGAGATTCAAGCAGAAAGGAGCTCTACTTGCTTGACTGCATTATCAAGGTGGCCACCAAACTGTCTTATGGTCCCAGTATACTCATGGTGAACTTATTTTGTGTTCTTCACTAAGGATTAAAAGAAGTTTGAAATTTCAGCAGTGTACCGTTAGCAAACATCCATATGTCACCCACACTGTTTAGATGAATATGTAAAGCATTTGATATAGCGATGTGGATAAGTATGTAAGCTATGCAACTCAGCACTCCAGTTCGAAATCAAGTAACGTCACATTTATTTATATACCACTTTATGCAAGATATTGATTCAAATCAAGCAGATTTATAGTATTAAACATCGTCAAACATTGAAAAACATGTCAATGTCGCTTTCAGTAAGTATTACTTCAATTTCTACTATAAATCAGCTCTCCAGTGTGTACATATTTTTAATTGTGTGTGACATCGACGGACTGAACAGAATGAACCAGAAAAGATCAGAGAAGGCGGAGCCCCAGAGCCTACCTATTACTAATCGCCACAGACAAATAGTAGTTCTATGGTGTTTACCAGCCAGAGCAAAAGGTAAGCTGTTTCGAGCCCTCAAACAAACTAAGTTTTGGCCTGATTTTGTATGAAACGTCACAACAGTAAACTGAATGTGTCTGGCTTCTGGTGTCATCTGCTTCCAGTTATTTTTAGCAGTACTGAACAGCTCACTATGCTGCTTGATATTGCAATCCGCTATTACCATATTATTTTAATGTATTGTCGTAATTATAAACACACTGGTTTGTAGTAAAGATAGCTTGACCATTTACTACACTTTGATATTCTTCAGGTTTTTACCAATAGTGGCTAATGAATCTTAAAGGTGCCATCAAATGTTTTTTTACAAGATGTAATATAAGTCTAAGGTGTCCCCTGAATGTGTCTGTGAAGTTTCAGCTCAAAATACCCCATAGATTTTTTTAAATAAATTTTTTAACTGCCTATTTTGGGGCATAATTCAGGGCTGCTGGCCCTTTAATTGCTCGTGCTCTCCACCCACGGAGCTCACGCTTGCCTTAAACAGTGCATAAACAAAGTTTACACAGCTAATATAACCATCAAAATGGATCTTTACAAAGTGTTCGTCATGCATACTGCATGCATACATCGGATTATGTGAGTATTGTATACTGTTATATTGTTTACATTTGATTCTGAATTAATTTGAGGCTGTGTTCCGTGGCTAACAGCTAATGCTACACTGTTGAAGAGATTTATAAAGAATGAAGTTGTGTTTATGAATTATACAGACTGCAAGTGTTTAATAATGAAAATAGCGAGGGCTCTTGTCTCCGTGAAGTAAAAAACGATGGTAACTTTAACCACATTTAACAGTACATTAGCAACATGCTAACGAATCATTTAGAAAGACAGTTTACAAATATCACTAAAAATATCATGATATCATGGATCATGTCAGTTATTATTGCTCCATCTTCCATTTTTCGCTGTTTTGTTCTGCCCTTGTGTAAAGCCTCGATCATGGGCTGGCATATGCAAATATTGGGTCATACATATTAATGATCCCGACTGTTACGTAACAGTCGGTGTTATGTTGAGATTCACCTGTTTTTCGGAGGTCTTTTAAACAAATGAGATTTATATAAGAAGGAGGAAACAATGGAGTTTGAGACTCGTTGTATGTCATTTCCATGTACTGAACTATTGTTATTTAACTATGCCAAGATAAATTAAATTTTTAATTCTAGGGCACATTTAATGAATCTTACAGCAAATAGCTTACTTCCACCTTGCAAAATAATGTGATATCGGGATGTTTAAGCTCACAGTATACTTTGGTTTTTAGGCATAAACCTCTTAACATTGTAACAGACACGTCAGGTTCCACCTCACTTCCGTACCCACGTACCCAATCACCGGAGTACTAATCACCGCCACCTGTCACTCATCAGCACTGCAATCAACACCACTACAAAGACTCTTCACTCACACACACACTCACTGTCCGGTCTCGTTTGCTATACCTCACATGTATACTTACCTAAAGGACTCCCAACGCCATATCTACCTGCTTCAGAAGTCTCCTCCTGCTCCCCTGTCTCCTGCTCCTCGTGTTGACCAACCTGCTTGTGTGTGTGAGTGTCTCCGCCAGTTCCTTCCACCATCTGCATCTACAAGACACATTCAGGACAGTATTAGTTTCCCTTCATCTCTCATCCTCCTATTATCTGCTCAACTTCACCCCGTGCTTTGCTGTATTCAATAAACTCACCTGGATTGATCTTATCTCTGCCTCCGTGTCTCTGTACCGTAACAAACGTGTGGGTGAAGATTGATTTTTCTAAAGCTTAAAGTATACTTCAGTTCTGACGCAAGCACTTAGCATATACTATATGTACAGCCGAATACATAGCCTTTCAAAGTGTACTTCATGCATATGCACACTAAAAAGATTCATCCTTGTTCATTGCCTGCATTATTTCTCTCCAGAAGTTATGAACATACTCGTTTTTGTGCTTGTTCAAACTAGACTTGTTGTTATCTTGTAACTCCCTTACACAAGTGCTCGTCAACACAGGCATTTATTGCTGTTGCCATCTCTAGTATTTTGTTGTTGTATTGTATTATGCTGATGATAAAATTTACATCACATGCACTATAAACATACCACAGCATATTCGTAAAAATTAAGTATACTTTGGGCTCAACAGTGCATTCTGTACGTAGGGGCAGACTTAACTAATTTAACGAGATATCTAACTAATAAGTGAGGTTAGCGAGCCCCATAATTGGAATTTGCTTAGGGTCCCCAAATCACTAAATCTGCCCCGGTGTGTACACTCAGCTCACAAATGCTCCTTGAATTTTTTTTGCACTGCACTAATTAGATGGCAGCACTGCCCTTGCCTGCTATTTCACTGTTAAAAATGAACAGATGAGATGGAACAACTATTATAGCAACAATAATAAGTGCCTGGGTTGGCATCTTTTGTTCTAGTTTGGCACCTAAGCAGGCACACAAGCACTTGTTTGAGAAGGTTAAGTTTAAATGAATACAAAGACATTTTATCACTCATAACATCTGGAGAGAAATAGCACAGATGCTGGACAAAGTTGAAAATTCCTAGTGCGCATCGAACACCTGTGTTCGCGTACGATATCTTTAAAAGGCTAGTGTAGGCTAGTGTTCATGTCAAAACTGAAGTATACTTTTTTGGGCTTTACTTGTATTTTAGGGATTCTGGAGGAAGTAATGAAAGAAGAAAAAAGGATGATAACCCACCCTCTTTGATTTTGTTGGATGTTGTTGACACGAGAGCTGCGTCAGACTTAATTATGATGAAAGGAACCTTTCTTCTTCAGACCATGTGCTGGTGTGCATTCCAGCACTTTCACTACACACACACAGACACGCAAGCTTGTTTTTGTGACATATCAGGACAAAAATGTGTATAATGACATGGGTATGACATAGGTATTACAAGGAGAGGGTGACTTATGAGGACATTACCCCATGTCCCCATTTTTCAAAAGGCTTATAAATCATACAGAATGATTTTTTTTTTGAGAAAGTAAAAATGTGCACAGTTTTCTGTGATGGTTAGGTTTAGGGGTAGGGGTAGTATAGGGGGATAGAAAATACAGTTTGTACAGTATAAAAACCATTACACCTATGGAATGTCCCCACAATTCACAAAAAACGAACGTGTGTGTGTGTGTGTACGAGAGAGAGAATCCTACATGGTTCACAGATCTTTGTTTGACGTAAATTTGCTCAGAAACAGTGTGCACAGGCATTTTTGTATGTCTATTTGCATGAGAGATACCATGAATGCACCGCAAGTCACTTAAAAGCAGCTGCCAAATATATACATGTAAACGCACATCTGAATCAGGATATCTTCAGTGCTAAAGTTAAGTTAAATTCTTATCCGAATCAGATGAAACTTTTTTTTTTTTTATCCTGTCCTGATAGTGCTCACATTAACAATGAAAATCCATCTGTGGTAGAGGTTTTTCTACGCATCTCAACTGCCGTACAAAATCAAAATGTATTCCTAAATAATCCATCAACAGCATCAAACCAGCTCCTGCAGGTCTGAAACCACAGCAGAACACATTTGTCAATAGCATACAGGCCTCAGGATTAGGAAACTGATTTCTCAAGTGGCTAAACCCGAAAGAAGGGAAGCTTGTCAATTAGAAAATGGAGTAAAAATGGAGTTAGAGGAGGTCTGATCGATCATACCATCGCTCCCTGAGCGTACACATAAAATAATCTAGAAACAGACCAGGAAAACAGAACTAATTTGAGCTGACTAACTTCAGAAAATTCTTTTGCAGAAACAAAGGACTGCAGCAGTAAGCGCAGGACAGTATATGGGCCAATATGTAGTGAGACTTTTGAGGCAAGTGGAAATGAAAAGGCTGAACGATCAGAACAGTAAATTAAAGGGCTATGTGTCACTTTTCAAGCCACTAAATATGAAATGATTTAATACTCAGTCATTAGGGAACACCATCAAGAAAAAAAAGAAACCTTTTTCTGTCACAATCATCTCAACAAATGGCCTCATCAGATAAAGCCGAATGCACTTCATGTCTGAACATCAACACCTCCAGAATCTCTGTGGAATCAATAATCACATTTTCATAATCCATAATACAGTGTTTCCCCACCGATCCCAGATCTCATCAGTATCTCATTACAACGTCTCCATTGTCTCGTTGAAGAGTCGCACCATCTCAACTGAATATATAAGAGACTCCCTGATGGCTCAGACTGTTTTGTGCATGTGGAGAACTGTGTTATTCTGTTGAGCAGTGTCATTCTTTAAACCAATTACTCTAGATGTTCGACGACATGCAGATGAAGTGAGGGAATCATTGAGATGGCCAAAAGGAGGAGAGAGAAGCCATTACTTAGGTTTTGAAGAGAGATAAAACAGATTGAGAGAGAAAAAGCAAATGAAATGCTAGCATTACTGTACACTGTCTATATCATAAAACAGTACATATTTGTGTTTTACAAGTTTTATTCAATATGTTGTAATTTTGTGTGAAAATGTATCTTTACAAAATATTAGTTATTTTTACTTTACAAAATATAAGCCATTAGTTAATACTAGGGCTGTCAAACGATTAATCACGATTAATCGCATACAAAATAAAAGTTTGAGTTTGCCTAATATATATGGGTGTACTGTGTGTAATTATTATGTATATATAAATACAAACACATCCATGTATATATTTGAGAAATATTTACAAGTATATGTATTTATTTATATTTTTATATAATTTATATTATATATACAAATAAAAACAAATTGTACATAAATAACATATTTCTCTTAAATATATACATTAATTTGTGTATTTATATATACATATTATTTACACACATTACTCACACATATATTACACAAACTCAAACTTTTATTTTGTATGCGATTAATTGTGATTAATCATTTGACAGCCCTAGTTAATACATTATTTTCGAGGGGGTAGGGTTGTTAGTTTTTATAGCCTATTTTAGTAGCAAAGCTATTTTGCTGATTAAGTGGTGTGTAGTGTTGATTAAAGTGTCAGAGTTTTCAGTCAGCTGTTTAGAATCAGAATTAGCCATGTCTGATTCGTGAATGAATCATTCTATTAATTGCCAACACTGAATAAGGTTTAAAGGTGTTAGAGGATGTTTTGTTTTATACATTTTTGCAATATTACTTGAAACTGTCTTTACTAACTGATAAAAGACTATTTATTTAAGAAATAATATTAATATACATCATCTGTGCACGAGGTAGGGCCTTAAAAACATCAGCCAATCGTTTACGTGCTCATCGCATAAGTGATTGGCCCTCTGGCTTGTCGATCACTGCCATTACGTTCCTTGTGAGAGACGTGCACGCTCCAGTAACTTTCCACACTCCACAGGCGCCGCATGCAATGTTTTTGTCAGGAGACAGGAATAACAACTGCAGATTATGAGTTACCTGCGGTGAGTCCGACATAATGAATCCACTAACACAACACAGCGAATGCCGGTGGTAAACACTCGGGTTCCAATACTCGTGCATGAGTTTTGGGAGGCGTTCCCTCGAAATGAGCTGTGAAGGAAAAAAACTCACTAACAGTCGTTGAAAACATCCTCTATAACAGTGTTTCCCAACCCTGTTCCTCGAGGCACACCAATAGTACATGTTTTGGATGTCTTCCTTATCTGATCCATATATTTCTAGTCTTGGAGTTTCTACTAACGAGCTGATGAGTTGAATCACGTGTGTTTGATTAGGAAGAGTTGGAAAATGCGTAGTGTTGGTGTGCCTCCAGGAACAGGGTTGGGAAACACTGCTCTATAACACCTTTAAAGGGTTAGTTCACCCAAAAATGAAATTCTGTCATTAATTACTCACCCTCATGTCGTTCCAAACCCATAAGACCTTTGTTCTTCTTCGGAACATAAATTAAGATACTGTGTTTTTGATTAAATTTAAGAGTTTTTTTTATATCCCCAAATAGAAAGCAACCTTATTACCGTCATTCAAAGACCAGAAAAGTAATAAAGACAAAGTGGTTCAACCTCAATGTTATGAAGCGATGAGAATGCTTTTTGTGTGCAAAAACAAAACAAAAATAACAAGTTTATTCAACAATTTCTTCTCTACCCTGTCAGACTTGTACGCATTTGACACAGTTCAGCGCTTCCCTGTTTATGTCTGAACACCTGCTGACTAATGGCCGGCTCACATGCATGCATCTTGGTGCTCGCGTGAACAGCTTGGCCAATACTGATCCGGCGTTTGGAAGAGTGTTGAGCTTTCTCCTGCGTCCTATTCATAGACAGTAAAAGAAATGGACACAGCGACCCCATTGGAACTCAATTGAGTCAAGTGAAGCCCATTTTTAGTGATTTTTAGCACTTCCGTTTCTGACGCGCAGACTCACACTAAGCTTGATGACGTCCGCAACCTGTCTGACAGATGTAAATCTTTTAGTAGCTGTGCGTACAAACTGCTATCGTTAATCTTGCAGAGACGGCGAGCTTGAGCGGGGAGTTCTTTGGCGTGAGTGAGCAGGAGTAAGTATGCTGATTAATTATTTTGTATAGTATTTTAAAATGTAACGCCAGTACGCCATATTAAGATAATCTCCCCGATTGTCTGCGAGCTTCTCCTCCTGTCTGTACGGTAATTTCTCGAATGTGCGACAGAGAGTCGAGTGATTATGACGCAATAGTTAGCTTATTTTTACAAAAACTGTTTCTACGGGGCCATAATGTAACATAGAAGGTAATGGAGCCCTTTATACATTGTCGTGTATCTTTGGAAATAAATAATGGACAAATGGAGTCTTTAAACGCCTCAGATTTAAAGTTATTCACTGTCAAAGTCACGCCAAAATGAATGGGAGTCAATGGGGATGCTAACGCAAGTGAAGTTCTGCTACAAGATGGCAGCACGCGGCCGACTTCAACTTCCGGTCGACTTCCTTGGGCACTGGTCCTATTCTTCTGATCAGAATAGCAGCACAGCTGTAAGGTTTGTTTGAGCTGCGCCCTCTACTGTACAGGAGTGAATTTGCATTTCCCTCAGTCTGAGGTTTATTTATTTTACTTTTGGTGTGTAAGGGCCTTTACATTTGCCAAATATATATATTTTTGTTATTAAAAAACAAAGAAGCAAGTCCAGATAAGAAAAAGTAATGCAAAAGTAATGTAACACTTTACTTTCCATAAAAAGTAACTAAGGAACACAATTATTTACCTTTTTTAGGGAGTAACACAATATTGTAATTCATTACTTTTAAAAGTAACTTTCCCCAACACTGCATTTATATTAAAAGCAGTATAGTAGTATACTACTACGGTGACCGGGAGGGGACATGTTCGGTTCATTTATTTTTGTCGTGTCCACGACATAAACTCGTGGGAACGTGATAATATGTAGTGGCCACAAGATATTAATTCGTGGGAACGTGATAATATGTAGTGGCCACAAGATATTAATTCGTGGGAACGTGATAAGTCATTCCCTCACCATATGATCTCGAGGCCACGACTTTACATCGCGTGGCCATGACATAAGGATGTTGTTACCTCGACACCACGTGATGTAAAGTGTGGCTTCGAGATCATATGGTGAGGGAAGGAGATATTTTTCTCGTGGCCATGACTTCATTATGTTGAGGCATCTATTTCTCATTGCCACGAGTTAAATGTGTAAACAATCTGCGCTACCATAGCAACCTGGAACTATCAGAAATGGATAAGACTATAATAATATTTATTTTTAATTAAGAAAAAGCACAGAATTAAGAAGTGATTATTAACATGTTGCTTATTGTGTTGTGTGCGACGCCTACAGCAGCATTCGAATGAAGTTTTATCAATAAACATTATAATATGCCGTGTATATTTTTATCACATCCAACAGTCTTTTAAATCCATTACTGATTAATAATTTTTTTTATTTCATGTTTTTACATTATTTATTATTATTATTAGGCTATCATTATTGGTTATTTTTTTTATTGTTATGTAGCCTTATTTGCTTTATTTTCCCCTTTATTTCGTGTATCCTTTCTGTAGACCTCTATTATGCTGTGAGCTATATTTTGTAAATAAATGCCAGATCATGCCAATAAAATGTGACTTTATGACTGTACTGTAGCCGTGAAGATAGGATAAATGAGCGTATGTTATCATTTGTAGACCCTCGTGCCCATGACAGCATTTGAATGAAGTTCGAATAATTTATTATTATTAATTGGTGTTAGGCCTATGTTAAAAGAATATTTAAGCAAAAAAAAAAAAAAAAATCCATTCACTGATATAGCCTAGACAAAAACTTAATTTTGTTCATAATTTTATTCAGGTTTAATAGGCATATTAATTATTATTATATTATTATTGTTATAATAAAGACACAATCAGATTAAAAGGCTGTGAGATGGGATGGATAAATGTTCATTATCATTAAATGAAGTTTATCAAATTGATAACAAACTTCATTTGAATGCTGTCATTCCCTCAACATAATGAAGTCATGGCCAGGGGAAAAATATATCGTTCCCTCACCATATGATCTCGAGGCCATGACTTTACATCACGTGGCCACGACATAAGGATGTCGTTACCTCGACAAAACGATCTCGTGGCCACGACTTATCACGTTCCCACGTATTAATATCTTGTGGCCACGACATATTATCACATTCCCACGAGTTTACATGTCGTGGCCACGACAAAACTAAGTGAACCAAACATGTCCCCTCCCGGTCACCGTATACTACTACTACAGTGGTACATTACCTCAGTTGGTCTGGGGTGAACTGATGCGATCTTAACACAATCATCATGGAGGAATGGCAGAGGCCATATGGCTGAATCAAACATGACATATGAGAGAGTCTGTGATTTCAGAAAGAGGTGGAGGGCAAGAGTGGGAGAGAATAATATTACTCAAGAGAAGAGAACAGACCTTCAAGACATTAAGAGGTAGGAAATAGCCTCACTCTCAGTCCTGTCAGGATCTGTATGGCTGACCCTTAAAGTGAGTCTTTAAAACACAACCCCTCAAGACACTTTGATGTTTGATCCATTTCAGGATGTCATGATGGTGTAAACGAACTAAATGAAAGAAATAAAAGATTGAAACACACTAACACACACAAGTGCAGGTACCCTCAACTCTCTCTAGGTGCGTTTAATAGCCTGAATTCCTAGATAACACCTTGCCAAGATGACTTCATAGGGCATTCAGCCATTGTAAGAGATATTGTTCATGTTCAGTCTGAAGGCCACTTCACACAACACAGGGAACAATATTACTTCACAGGAACTGTAAATTTCATTATCAGGACCATGCATTATAGATATGAAGAGACATACACAATATAATTTAACAACATTTTATTCAGTTTCATATTAAGCACCACAAAACTTATTTATCAGTAGTAATTTGAAGGATGTGGATAGAGAATGACAAATTAAATATAATACATATTATAAATATACAATATTAAATTTTTAAAAATTTTAAAGTAATATATTTTATATTAAAGGTGCCATTGAATGGAAAATTGAATTTACCTCGGCATAGTTGAATAACAAGAGTTCAGTACATGGAAATGACATACAGTGAGTCTCAAACTCCATTGTTTCCTCCTTCTTGTGTAAATCTCATTTGTTTAAAAGACCTCTGAAAAACAGGCGAATCTCAACATAACACCGACTGTTATGTAACAGTCCGAATCATTAATATATATGCCCCCAATATTTGCATATTCCAGCCCATGTTCAAGCATTACACAAGAGCAGGACGTCTGGATGTGCACAGCTGAATCATCAGACTAGGTAAGCAAGCAAGAACAATAGCGAAAAATGGCAGATGGAGCGATAATAACTGACATGATCCATGATATCATGATATTTTTTGTGATATTTGTAAATTGTCTTTCTAAATGTTTCGTTAGCATGTTGCTAATGTACTGTTAAATGTGGTTAAAGTTACCATCGTTTCTTACTGTATTCACGGAGACAAGAGCCGTCGCTATTTTCATTTTTAAACACTTGCAGTATGTATAATTCGTAAACACAACTTCATTCTTTATAAATCTCTCCAACAGTGTGTAATGTTAGCTTTAGCCACGGAGCACTATCAAACTCGTTCAGAATCAAATGTAAACATCCAAATAAATACTATACTCACATGATCTGATGTATGCATGCAGCATGCATGACAAACACTTTGTAAAGATCCATTTGAGGGTTATATTAGCTGTGTGAACTTTGTTTATGCTGTTTAAGGCAAGCGCGAGCTCTTGGGGTGGAGAGCGTGAGGAATTAAAGAGGACTGATCCTGAATCGGTGCATTTCTAATTATGCCCCAAAATAGGCAGTTAAAAAAAATTATTAAAAGAAAAAATCTATGGGGTATTTTGAGCTCAAATTTCACAGACACATTCAGGGGACACCTTAGACTTATATTACATCTTGTATAAAAAATGTTCGATGGCACCTTTATTATACATGGAGGTATTCTCTCACACATACACACTTATATATATTGAATACCTCCACTCATACATACATACATATATATATATATATATATATATATATATATATATATATATATATAGTCAAACCAAAAATTATTAAATCGTGTGCACAATTTACTATTTTGTTCTCTCAATTTACTAAAACGTGCACACGTTTTAGTAAATCGAGGAAACGAATTAGTAAGTCGTATGCACTGTTTAGTAAATCGAGGGAATAAATTAGTAAATTGTGCGCACGATTAAATTTTTTTTTTTTTTTTTTTTTTTGCATGTCATGTGCAGGGCTCCGTAGTTATTTGACATAATTAAGATAATTTTTTTTCTGACACAGTTTAACTCTGAGATCTGTCATATTTTATTACCATTTTTTTTAAACTATAGTGAATAAACTGCATTAATGAATGAAATGTTCAAGGCGTCTGAATAAATTTTGGTTTGACTGTACATATCCCTGTATACACTGATCCCTATATACTCAAGTTTCAAGTAAGCTGACACACACACACACAAACATATGTAACTTACATGAAACTCATGAGTGTATAGGGATCAGTAAACATAAGGACACTCTGAATAGGAACACTGATTCTGTTCCACTCTTTCCTGCTTTTAATATTCCAATCATACACAAACACTCAGTGCCCACGTGGTTCGGCAGTACATTCAACCTAAAAAGCCTATTTGATCAGTCTCCACACATTTTTTTTTTTTTAATCTAGGATGTATTTTCCCCCCTGTTTTTAGCTTCAAAAATCACCCTTGTGCATTTTAGATGTTTGGATTTTGAGTTTCAGCTGTGTTTTTCTCCTAGAATGTAAATCAGAGAGTATATACAGGACTGTGTATGTTTAACTTTGTTCTTTGCTGTATACGCATGTACACACACACAACAAACAACCGCTAACAGCACAGCAGCGATACACAAAGAGCCTGCTGGAAGTAACCTATGCAGCCAGCATGTTAATGTCATCCAGCGTTAAGGAGTCGTGTATGTGCGTGTGTGTGTTGGTATGAGTGTGTGAGTGTGTTTGCTCCTCAGCGTCATGACAAACAGAGGGCAGAAAGCCGCCCAGTGGCCATGTTAGATGTGCTGTTCTCCTTAGATTCGGTGAATACCTGCCGATCGCTCCCCACGGCGTTAATAAACCCCGTGACCTGCTGCTTTGCTCATTTGTGCTTGTACACTCGTTAATATTTATGCTGCCATTAAACATTAATGCCCTGAGTCAACATTATGACTGAAGCTCCAATCAAATTCAACTTACTTAACTTTATCTCATAAAGTCGCTATTTGTTTCACTGCTGCCTCGTTATTCTGTGATTTACAGTCCACAAACATGACCCAGAGAGGTTTCTGTGTGGGTTTGGTTGGTCTATTAATGGAAATCTGCCTGCATTGCATTCATGAAATGTGTGTGTAATAGTGATGTTTCATTTATCTTTCGCTCTATGACAGCAGTGGGAACCAGAGCACAGCAGAAGTGAGGTCACCTTCCCATCTGAAACAACAAGGACATGTTTGTTGGGGGAGGAGATGCACAGGAAATGTGTGTTAAGTGTTGAGGTCCTTCTGGAACTGGTCTCATTCTCACGGGGGGCCTTAAAGCGTCTCAGGGGAGCGCATCCTGATCCATTTACCTCGTGTCGTCTCTCGGATGTCGTTCTCTTACTGACCCTCTCCCTTTCTCTCGCTCTGATGTGACAGATGCGACAGGTAAGAGAGATTGACGGCGGCGGGTAACACGGAGAGCGTCTGTGTTCACGCGCGTTCCCAGAATCCTGCTGGGTTGTGAATGGCAGGTCAGCTCCCGTTAGCTCCTGTGTCCTGCTGAACAAACAAACTTTTATAGGGTCACAAACAACCTCCCTCACACAAACACATGAGCAAACATATCTGACCCCTCTTGAGTACTGAGTGAATAAAGGAATGTCTGCTCACACAGATACATATGTTTACCTAGCTGTTTAAATGAGGACATCAATAGACTTAAAGCTAGTTATGATGACTACAGACTTACCCACACCCTACCCTTAAAATACAACTGAAAAACATGATTTAAAGGAAGGCTTTGTCAGATTTGGCAAACTTCTGAGGACAATTGACCCTTTGCTAACCCTTGCCTTCCAGACCAATAGTACTTTAGCAGCTGTCGCCATCCACCATATTATAAGATAAAGCCTTGCTCTTCTAAAGTACATTTATGGAGGATCTGTATTTGTTTTAGGTGCAGTTTTATGGAAATTATCCCAAAATACAGTAACATTTTGGGTCACTTATAAAAGTGACACAAGGCATATAAGTTTGTCCTCATTTCCAAATGAACATAAAACTAAAGCAGAATTAAAATAAAGTTAAAGCCCTACCAAAGTTAACCCTAACCCCAGACTTGAAGTATGAAGGGCCGTAGGCGATAGATAGATAGATAGATAGATAGATAGATAGATAGATAGATAGATAGATAGATAGATAGATAGATAGATAGATAGATAGATAGATAGATAGATAGATAGATAGATAGATAGATAGATAGATAGATAGATAGATAGATAGATAGATAGATAGACAGATAGATAGATGCAATCTCGCGACCATTTCATACTTATTGTACAAAGTGGCTAATTCGTACAAATTTGATGTCACTCGTACTAATTCCTATGATTTGTCTAAACCCCAGTGACGGGTAGGTTTAGGGGTAGGTCATTTGTACAAATTCATATGAATTTCGGCAACTCATAAAATATGTATGATTTAGCAAAAAAAATGAAACTAATTCGTATGAGTGAGGTTGTACAAATTCGTACAAATTAGCTATCTCATAAAATAGGTACGAACAGCTGTGAGATCGTGACAGATAGATAGATAGATAGATAGATAGATAGATTGATAGATTGACAGAGTCCAACTCTAGTTACAAAATAGGCAACAGGCAGAGCTTAGTAAAGGGTCTATTTGTCCACAAAGTAAAAAAAAAAAAAATCACATAAAAATATATACATATATAACTGACCACTTATTCATTTTTGCTAGCACAAACAGTATTTACTCATAAGCATCTATAATTCATTCCACACATGCTCAAGGTGTTGAGTAGGATCTTACACCTCTCGGCCACATAAAAAGACTAATGATAAACACACACACCTAACACACCACACACACAAATAGTGCAGTGCTGAATGATGTGGATTATGAGGTAAAAGTGGATGAGAATTGTCAAGAACCTGTGATGATAGATGCACACACAAAGCCATTCACATCAGGCTTATAAACGTGTGTGTTTTTGGAGCGTTTAGATTAGAACACTTAAATAAATTCTTCTCTAAATTCATCTCCGTTTGATGTAGCTGCAGAAAACGAGTGAAAAGAGATTCAATTATTTACGATGATGAAGGTTCAGCTGGAAAAGTGCAGCATATGTGAGACAAAATGTATTTAGGAAGAAACGGCTGATATATTTTTTATTAAAACACTTGGAACATTTCAGTTCCTCTCCTTATTTCACCCAGCACCACACACGTACAGAGGTGAGTGGTTAAACTCAGTCGGCATTTACCAAACTGGGAAGTGCAGAGATAAGCAGGATTAGTTACAACAACAGATGTTTGACTTGAGATGGAGTCAGTCTGTCAGTGTCTCTCTCCTAAGGCAACAGGAAACTTCAGAGATGGGAAGGTTAACATGGCTCTGAGTGACAGAAGAGAACATGAGAGATTAGCGGTTAAATAAGGAAGGGTGGAGGAAGAAAAGAAAACAAAAAACAACCAAAATATCCCCCTCCTTCAGAATGGAGAAACGGGATGTCCTCAGGACGGGACTGAAGTGGAGAGAAGCAGGGCAGGAGGGCAGAAAAAGAGGAAGTCATAACTTGCTGACCAGTGCAGTTCATTTTTATATCCACATAAAATACGGAAATGTATTTCTTAATATACTGGAAACAATATTAAAAATATTAGGAGTAAACAAAATTAAAGATTTCATGTTATATAATATAATCTTTATATTATGTTTATAGTTAATTTAAATATCATAATTAAGTTAACAACGGGTGAATCTCACTTTGCTTTGGACAGATGTTGTATTTTTGCCATGTCTCCAGGTGCTTTGCAACTTTTAACACGGAAAACAGGCAATTAAGAAACTATTCAGTTTATGAATGGAATAAATTAAAAAAGTCAATAAAAATGTTTCAAACAAAACATGTTTTTGGGGGAGAATGTAATCTATTGGTTTTACATGTGTCCCTTATTTTACTGCCTTCCTGTTGGTAATATACCTTTAAACAATTAAAGGTCAGTCCTTATGACATTAACTTCCAGGAAGTGACATCGTTTTGGAGGGCAAACACCTGCACAGGCTTCAGTAAGTACTAGCAATATATATTTTTTTGTAGTTCTAGTTCTGTGATGTGTTGTGGTATACTACTACTGGTATTAGTTGGTTTGTCTCAATGTTAAGCTTCATAAAATCATAGAAAAAATTAGGATTATAAACATTATGAAGTCAAAATGTCAGAACTTGATTATGGGACTAATTATGAAATCACAGTTTATACAATAATTGCTTTATATTTTACATATATTTAAGGCTAAAATCCTTTTCCAAAATTAATTTTCTACATCTGACCTTTGACCTTTTTTTAGGGTTTCGTCATTTATAAATGTCAGTTATAAAGGTAAATTATATTTGGCAAATTGTCTGAAACTTCACACACATTCAAATGCATTTTCACTATCTGAAAAGAAGTGAAAAGGTCTTAGTGTTTCAAAAAACATTTTAATGTTTCATTAACTAGAGGGCCAAAAGTTACATAAGTGTACTTTAACAACACATTATTTGTGTAAATGGGCCTGTTGTAGTCCTGTTGCACAAACCAAATTATGCGAAAAAGCTTTCCTTAATTTAATTAAGTTCATTGTACAAATGAAGAGACCGCTGTGACTTTATTTGAATTCATTTTTAGTTTGTGTGTGAATTTTGGTTTATCCAATTTTTTAATTTAATGAGAAATGTCAAAACTCTCTGTTTGATCCCAAATTTAACAAATACAAATACCATTTGGCAACTTGCTTGGTGAGTTTAATGTTTTCTGGCATGTCAGCAAGTTTTAAGCTAGTTCAAAAAGCAAGACTGTCAATGTAAATGACGCCTCATTTTGCTCATTGTTCTCATTTTGTGAACTGAGTGCTATGTTCACATATTATAAGTGTTCTAAGATGAATTGGATAATGATAGTTCTGTTTCGCCCTCAAGGAAAGGTGCGGGTTGTCTTCAGCACACACACAAACAAGTAGCTCATGCAAAAAAAAATAAAAAATTCTCACCTTACTTTTCCAAAGTTATGTGCACAGCACACTTACCACCTACACAAATACATGCTCCAGTCACGAGCTCTTTTATCCGTACACTGTATGTTACAACTTCTTTATGAGCAGGCTTATCAGCCTATTGTGACAGAAAGCGGATCCAAATATTCAATTTGTGACAGTACTTCTTTAACACGGCACATTACAGCAAATCCCAAAAGCTGCTACTTGAGATTAGCAACACATTTTAAGCATAATGTTGGTGTAACATGCTCTAGTTGAGCTGCAAGAATGTTTTCATGCTGTTGACAGACTGATTGAGTTTAATTATTTCGCCCGACGTGTCGGGTTTGGTTTTGTTATGTCTGCTGGGCCTGATATCCGTCACTGAGGTGCCGTGGGGAGGCGCATGTAAACATGACTGACACGTGTATGGAGGTTAAACATGAGATTAGAGAGTTCTCAAAGCTTTATGACCCTCACTTCGCCTCTGTGGTTTTAAAATGCATTGATCTTTGAAGGTTTCTTCTTTTTTTTGAGTGGCACATTTCAGATTGTGTACTTCCGGGGGTCCTAATGCTAACCAAGCAATCTTCTCTTTTCCACAGTTTTCTGTCACCTGTTTATCATTTTCAGAGTCTGGCTGAATAGATATCACCCATCCAAGTATTTCCTTTCTCATCTTCTCTCCTGTCCTGGATTCTGTTCCCTCATTCCCTGCAAGAGTTGTCAAAATCAAATGAGAGACTCAAGACTAGTCTGTCTATTATGAATTAGATATGGCAGGTTGTTAAACCAAGTTGTCTGAGCATGGAGAATTGGCCAACCAACAGAGTTTGTGTCGTAAATCTGATATTATTCTGCCTGACCAAAGATTTTCCCATTCAGCCCACAACAGTTACTATAATTATATTGTCACCGCTCACAAAAAGGAAGTCTAGAGATTTCAATCTTTGTCCATCTTTTTGGATGCTTTTCCTTAAATGTAAATATAGCGATTCAAATTTTTGATCTAATTAATTACATGATATGCCGATTAATTAATCGAATTAATTGCAAATGAAGCGCAGATCAAATTTGGTTGAGAAATTACCCCCAAAAGATAATTTAAAGTCATTATTGTGTTAAATGGGAAAGGTATTAAATAGACATTACAAAAAAGTAGCTTTAGAAAGAATTATTTTATTTGATTCAACATAGAATTTATTATACATAAACGTTTAGGCTTGAGGGTGAGTGTAAATAAATGTAAATAAACAGAATTTTCATTTTTGTGCAAAATATCCCCAAAATATGATTTTTTTTTATTTTTTTTTTTAATGAAGTGATACTCTAAATATGAAACTAGTAAGTGGCAGTAAATGCCTTCTAAACCAATAAGTCATTGAGTCATTCATTCATTCAATTTGTTCAAATGGTTGATTCATTCAGGAATGAAGTAAATGGCTCTCTTTATGAATGGGACATTGAATCATTGGTTAACCCCATTGATTCGCTCAATACGCGAATTCATTCAGTGCCGCTTTAAGTCGAACACACCTATAATGCTGCTCAGAGACGCACAACAGTTCTGCTGTGGCTTTATAGGTAGCCTAATATTTTCATTCGCAAAATCGAGCAAAAACAGACATTCTTCTGTCTAAAATATACCTCAATACTTTAGTGATTTGGGTGGGAAACACAAACAAAACATATAAATAAACAGTGCTATCACTGGGTGCAGTTTATTCTCAATGAATTCCCTGCTAAGTGTGAGTTTGTTTGGACAGATCAGACTGAGATAGAGACTCTTGTTGGTGCTGTGAAAAAGTCCATGCTGACAAGCTGTCGTTTAGCTTTCCTGTCATCCCATTTTGAGTGTTCCCCACACCTCATTCATCCATAACCCTAAGGGTCACAGGTCATTGTACTTCACCGCTCCTAGCCAGAGGTCAGAGGTCAACACCTCCTTTCAGCATGGCACAAGACACTGTAGACATCCTTATGATAGCAATGTGATCCAGATGTGGAGAGATGAAGAGAGAGAGAGAGGCAATTATTGCCTTGTACAAACCTAAAGCATCCTAGTAGGGTTGACTGAACCTCTAAGATGGGACCTTTGGTGTCGGCATGGTAACCGCCATGGTAGCAGAATGTGGGTGGAGTCACGGGGGGTGTCGAGTGAGAAATCGGCTCCATAGCTAATGAGCAGCTGCTGGCAGTTTCTCTGCAGGACAGCAGACAGGCAGAAACAATATTTCAAACTCCTTCAAATGAAATAATATGATAACAAAGACTCCTGGGGCAATGTGTGTGTTCTGGAACGTGTTTGGACAGGGGGTGCAACTCCTCCCGGTGAATAATCACGCACTGGCACACACACGCACACACAGACACGACTTTCATACCTCTCTCACTACTGAAGAATGTGTATAGACTATGTAATTAATCTAAAATTCATAATCCAGAGTGTGATCTGGCATATGAGAAAAATAAGAAGACATGCATACACTCGTACACATTCAGGAGCATTTTGGACAGGAATGCAAATTTAAATTATGGATGGGTCATGATTTTTGAGTGGTTTATTAGTTGTCCAAAAATTGAGTCGTTAATTAGTAAGCTATTATTATTATTTTGTATTTCTTTTTTTGTAGTGGTGATTTAATGGCAATGAATTTAAAGGTGCCATCGAATGAAAAATTGAATTTATCTTGGCATAGTTAAATAACAAAGAGTTCAGTACATGGAAATGACATACAGTGAGTCTCAAACTCCATTGTTTCTTCCTTCTTATATAAATCTCATTTGTTTAAAAGACCTCCGAAGAACAGGCGAATCTCAACATAACACCGACTGTTACGTAACAGTCAGGATCATTAATATGTACGCCCCCAATATTTGCATATGCCAGCCCATGTTCAAGCCATTAGACAAGGGCAAAACGTCTGGATGTGCACAACTGAATCATCAGACTAGGTAAGCAAGCAAGAACAACAGTGAAAAATGGCAGATGGAGCAATAATAACTGACATGATCCATGATTACATTACATATTTTTAGTGATATTTGTAAATTGTCTTTCTAAATGTTTTGTTAGCATGTTGCTAATGTACTGTTAAATGTGGTTAAAGTTACCATCGTTTCTTACTGTATTAACGGAGACAAGAGCCGTCGCTATTTTCATTTTTAAACACTTTAAACACAGTCTGTATAATTCATAAACACAACTTCATTCTTTATAAATCTCTCCAACAGTGTAGCATTAGCCCGTTAGCCACGGAGCATATCCTTAAACTTATTCAGAATCAAATGCAAACATCCAAATAAATACTATGCTCACAGGAATCGATGTATGCATGATAAACACTTTGTAAAGATCTAATTTGAGGGTTATATTAGCTGTGTGAACTTTGTGTTTGCTGTTTAAGGCAGTTGAGAGCTCACAGGGGTGGGGGAGCGGGATATTTAAAGGGGCCGCACGCTTATACGGTGCATAGGTAATAATGGCTCAAAATAGGCAGTTAAAAAAATTAATTAAAAAAAATCTATGGTATATTTTGAGCTGAAACTTCACAGACACGTTCATTGGACACCTTAGACTTATATTACACCTTTTGAAAAGGGGTTCTAGGGCACCTTTAAGGACGCAACTTCTCAGTGAATATTTTAGCATTCTGCGCTTTAAAGCAACAAATTTAAATGTACACATACAGAGCAGGGATGGCACTGTACTGTTCTAAGTTTTCTTTGTAAGGGGTCCTGGGTTCAAATATCAACCTTACCTATGTTTTGTTTGATCAGCTAACATAACCTTAACTCATAAATGTGGCAACAGAACTGCAGAAGGTTGCAGGAGAATATGACAGAAATAAAAGATGTCTTTGTAAATATTACATTCCAGTGTAAGTCAGTGAATCGCCCAGTGCTTCAGGTGTCAGCGCTAAAAATGACATGATGGACGTATTAGACACTTTTCAGATAAAACAGAGTTTAATCATACAGAACTGGCTAAATATGTTGTCTTTTAGGTATTTTTTAGGCTGTTTAGAATTAGAGTGACAGCAAATCTCAAGCCAAATGTTTGTTAATGGTTGCAACTGTTCTCAGTTTAGTGTACTGGTGACTCAACTGGGATATCGGATAACCTGCATATATACAGGGAATTGTTGATACTCCGATTGTTATAATAAGTGTATGTGATGTAATGTAAATATTATATATAGTCGACATACCATGACGTCCTATTCTAAACACAGGCTAATGTAATTGGACATTTTTGGCTGTTGTCTAGTATCTCGCTGTGTTTTTTTTATTTGTAAAAAAAAGTCTTTGTAAAATTAACCCCTTCTAGACTAGGGTTTTTGATGTTTTGATGTCAAAGAGTTCCAGATATGATATAAAGACAAGATAATTATTGAATTAATTTCTCCAACCTTTATTAACATTAGATGTATAAGCTTGCAGTGAAACGTTTCAGTTCAGTTTCAATTCCATGCAATTTTTGTTAATTTGCATAGTTATAAAAGCAGTTTTACAACCTTAGTGTAGTGAGCAAGATGATAAAGGTAAAACTGTAATAATATAAAATGTAAATGTGTAAAATGATTGCATTAAATTTTTAATAAGTTATTTAAGTTAACACATGTTTTTCACTCTCTGGGCCCCAGTTTGTAAACCCCTTTTTTAGACAGCCAGCAACTAGTCGAAATTTAAAATATGTAGTTTTACATATAACTAATTTTCAATATCCTTGACACTTCATCAATTTCCAATTACAGTCTCTTTCTAGTTTTCTTTGCAAACGCCTACTCTCTTCCTGAGTATTTTCAGTGGTTTTTCCACTCATTTTTTGGCATCTTTCCTCTCACGGGGGCAACTTGACAATCTAGTCCATGCCAAGAACAAGAGAGTGAGAAAGAGAGCAGGACTCCAGCAGCATTCATCTGTGATAATTAAAAGTCATAAATCTGTGATGGTTTTTGGCTATAGGCCTTTAGACCTGACGTTCTTCAAAGAAACACTGAGACAGACCTCAAACACAGATGACATAGACACTCCACTATTGATTCTAAAGGTTCTTTGAAGTCCGAAAGATGTGGTCTCATAATGGAAGAAGGAAGTATATTTTTAATGCCTCGTCCCTCCCTCTCTCGCTTTAGGGGGGGAATTCTCTAACTTTCTGTCATGGAGAGGGAGGGAAGGGCTGAAGTGAGGGAGAGAGCTGAAAGACAGGGCCTCTTTGTTTACACAAGGGCACCAGGGTTGAACTGACGTGTGCATTCATCTTTAATGTTCACGCTTAAAATATGAACCTGCAAAAACCGTGCTGACAGACACACACGTACCTTCTCTCTCACTCGCTTTCTTTTTTCTTTCACTTCACACTTGCATTACCATGCTGCCGGGCTGGACTGAGGGATTACAGGCATCTGGTGGTTGGAAGAAGTGAAAAGACATGATAAATTGTGAAAGGAAAAGAGTGACAGAAATGGACCTGAAATAACAAAATAAATGACTATGTCATTTCCTCTCAAGAGTCTGAACCTTTAAAAAATGTGTCGTTTTTTTACAGTAAATGCTAATTTGTCAATATAAACACATTTCCAAGCAGGTCTGAATATATATAAACAGACTAAATGGATAGATGGGCAACAGTCGTCTGACAGGAAAGGAAAAAGTGGTTTCACTCAAAGCAAATCCCTTTATATAGGGCTAAAAAGACTTTTCTTTGAGTGTACATTGTAATTTCATTACAGTGTGCATAGTTTGATGAACTATTTCTTCAAAATCATAGTTTTGTGTAGCTTTGTGTCTGAAGTAAAGTTTTATTTAGATTGATCTTGTCACATTTCATCATGGTTTGTTTTGTAAATCTGTCCCAATGTGATGCAGGTTTTGCAAAGAGGTGGTTATTCAAGGGTCAGGATTTTAGAAACTATATTGGTCTTGACTGAAAACCTACAACTTGCAAGAGAGTGTAGCAAAGCACCATATTTCATACGGCTTGCAATTATGTGGTTTATATACAAGTCTTAAAGGGATAGTCCTACCCAAAAATGAAAATACTGTTATCATTTACTCACCTTCACGGTGTTCCAAAACTGTATGACTTTTTTTTTTTTTTTTTTTTTTAAGAATTTCAGGAACCAAACGACATTGAGATATTTTTTGAAAATATATTCTTTTTTTTGTGCAGAAAAGTACGGAAGAGGATTAGGGCCAAGCAATAATAAAAAAATAAAACCATCTGGAGATTAAAGTTGTTAAATTTCGAGAAAAAAGTCGAAATAAAATGTTGAGCATAAACTCGTTAAATTATGAGAAAAACACGTTAAATTTCGAGAAAAAAGTCGAAATAAAACGTTGAGCATAAAATCATTAAATTACGAGAAAAAAGTCGTTAAATTACGAGAACAAATTCATTAAATTATGAGAAAAATGTCGTTAAATTTCGAGAAAAAAATCAAGATAAAATGTTGAGAATAAAGTCATTAAATTACGAGAAAAAGTGAGAAAAAAGTCGAGATAAAATGTTGAGAATAAACTCATTAAATTATGAGAAAAAAGTCATTAACAAGTTTATTCTCAACATTTTATCTCAACTTTTTTATTCTTGAAATTTAACGAGTTTTTTCTCGTAATTTAATGAGTTTATTCTCAACATTTTATTACGACTTTTTTCTCGAAATTTAACAATTTTTTTCTCAAAATTTAACAACTTTAATCTCGAGATGGTTTTATTTTTTTTATTATTGCTTGGCCCTAATCCTCTTCCGTAGAAAAGTCATACAGGTTTGGAATAACATGTCGGTGAGTAAATGATGACAGAATTTTAATGTTTGGGTGAACTATCCCTTTAAAGGTACAGCAGCAAAACAAAGGTCTGTTTAAAAATTAAAATCAGAGGGAGAATTGACAAGCTAAAGTAATTTGTTGACCTCAGAAAAATAAAATGTAATATAGATAAGTTAATAATATTACTCCAACTTCAGGCTGTTTGAGGTTGACAAGCCTTGCAGCAACTTGACGCTTTAATGTAGTGACAGGTGTGCATTTATCTGCATTTACAACAGCTTTACGTATGAGAATTTAGTGCCAAAACTCTGTTTTATAATGAGCATTCTGACATAGGCCTCATACAGTAATTAACCCCCCATAGCACCCGAACAAAGCCCTGTTAATGCCTCCCGGGCCAACAGAGGGTGTGCAGCATGGTGTGTCTGACAGAATGGGGTGATAATGATGATCGGGAAAGAGCTGCTGTATCTGTCTGCTGTGCTGCTGTCTGTTAAAACCTGAATCTCTCCAGGTTCCTTGAAGTATCTGTATATAGATGTTTTTCTAAAGCACCATAGTACTTAAAACGGTTCTTCTAAGGCATCATAATGTGAACTTTTATTGTTAAGACGTATTAACCATCAGACTTTAGATTATGTGCTTCTATGCAACTACATACAGATACTTTGCAGCAAAATTAGTTTTGCACTTTGTCCATTGACTTTAAAATTACCAAATGTGTTTGGCACATTAAAGTGTCTCTTAAGAGAGAAGAAAGATGTTCATTTGTCTGCTCACTGCATTACTGTAATTAAGAATGTTGTGAACGCTGACATTATTAACAGTGACACATAAAATAAGCAGTTACAAGCAGCTCTTGCTGCCCTAGCTTTGAAACCTTAAAATAAGATTTAATAGGAAGTGAATTTGTAAACATGCTATCAAATGATAATTTAGTTCTTATAAAACATGCCCTATCTGCTGCTATATTTGTTTAACTGACAATTTAAAAGTTGCTACATTTCACATGATTGAATTAAATGTGAGAAATGTGTTCGTGAACAATTTTTGTGCTTGTTTTGAAATTATAATAAAGTTTCTGTAACGATCACTGTAAATGCATTGTTAGCACGAACACACTGGGAAAAAAAAATATTTTAAGGACTGTGAATTTGTATTTTATATGGCACTGGTAAAAAAAATCTTGTTTAATTTTACCCAGCAACATTAGAATTAAATAATTAATATTTATGAACTAATACGTTTCATAAATTTGCACATTGGAAGTGGAAAGGTCATGAATAAAGTGGACAAATATCAAGGTTAAACATGATGTTCATTTTGACACTTCTGTGTGAAATATATTCAGTGATATTTTCATTTTCTGTAGTGATATTTTTTGATGTTGTTAGTGCAAGTCAGTGTCTGTTGAATATTTTTATTAGTTTATTGTTTCTGCTTTGGCTTTTTTTATTAGTCTGCTTTGAACCATCTCTGATTGACTGATTGATTGACAAATCGACTGGTCCAGACTGATTGTTCGGTCTTTGTCAGGGTTTTATTACTTGTCAGGGTGTTAAATGTTCCTGTGAACCGAGAGTTGGATTAGTCAGTGTATGAGGAATTCATAATGAGTCATGAGGTGCATTTGAGTGAAAGTAATTACAAACAAACATTAAGAGCTCATATAACAATCACAACGTCTTTGACAAAAGGTGTCAACCTCAAGTCTGCGTGTGTTAATGCAAAGACACCACTGAGTTTCCTGATAAGAGAGTTATATCCCCCCCCCCAAAATAGCCTGGAGGTTGAATAGATCTTTATCTCTTCAATCATTTACAATTAGTGAAGCGAAGGGCAATCACTTCATTTCCCTTTAACTCTGTCTTTATCTTCCTATCAGAGCATGTGCTGACGTGAACACATTCATTCCATCGGCACGTGGAAAGTCCCGCGCTCAATCTCAAATTCTCTCGCTCTGTAATCATCTGTTAAACATGATGTAATTAATCGTGATACTAGATAAGATGTTTTTATGCTTTATTCAAAGGGACACAGGTGTCATGAGTGACATACGTAAATATTTGTTCACTGTTATGTTACTTATTTTGGCTTTTGTATTTTATAAATGATTTCATTTTAATCTTAATTTAATGTTGTATTGCTATAAAGTAACAAAATCATTTATATAAGAAAAGTTGTATTTAGAATTCCAAAATTGCAAACCTCATATAATATGAATAGAAAATAATAAAAAAAAAACTCATTTAATATTTAGTTCGACCTCCTGCAGTTGACAGTCAACATTTTCTGAAGGGTTAAGCAGCTCATTTCACTGACTGTGAAGACTTTTTAAGCCCTGTTTTGTGTACATTTTTTCTTATGCTTTCATTTCAATCTGTCTTTTGACTTCTTTTCATGTGAAATCAAACATAAAAAAGAGACTGAGACAGCATGTGGGTGTTTTATATATTTTTTCTGACTTTGAATCTTATCAGTTGGGATGATCGAGGTTATCAATAGTCTGTCCACCATGCGTGACCCGCTGGCAGCAGCTGGAGAGAACAGAACAAACAGGTCTCTCATTTCAGCTTTTTATCCTGATCTGTCAGCTGCTGTTAGGAACAATCGTTTTATATTTCTGGTAATTATCTATCAAAAGTTAGTTTTTGGATTGAAATGGATTCATAAATGTGATTTCTTTGTTAATCATAATGGGATAGTATTATTTTAGTATTATTTACTTTGAATTCACTTTTATTTTTAGTAATTGTTATGTGCTTTTGTCATATTTATTAGTTTATAATGTCTCTTTATTTTGGTAACACTTTATTTTGATTGTCCAC